>NC_091838.1:41454041-41749041 GCF_037783145.1 Equus przewalskii | reverse complement strand
CCTCTTGCCCAGGACATTAAAGCCTGCTATTTTCCAGAGAAATCCCCCGACCACATTCCTTGCGTCCCAGGCTGGTGACCTTATTTTCAAGTGTCAGGTTCAGCCTCCCCGCCTTTAGAGGACTTTGCCAGCGCGCGCAGGCCGCCGAGGAGCAACTTCTTCCCCCCAGCGCACGCCCCCTCCCGAGGTGGCCAGAAGCACCGGCCGTCCGCGGCCCCGGCCTCCCCGGCCTCCCCGGCCCGTCGGGGCTGCTCAGAGCGCGGAGAGGCACCGCGAAGTTTCTCCGCTCCACTCGCCGGCCCAGGTGGGAGGACGGAGCGGCAGCCTCGGGGCCAGCGTGGCCGGGCGCGGGCCGGGCCTCCCTCCCCAGCTGTGGACCGCCCGCAGCAGCCCGCAGGGGGAGTGCCGCCCGCGGCCCACGCTCCGCGGCCCACGCCCCGCACGGCGGCCGCCGAGCACCCCCCGCGCCTGCTCCCCCGGCCCCGCTCCCCACGGCGCGGGCCGCGCGCCCGTTACCTGCCGAGCGCCGGGGGGCCTGCTGCTTCCTCCTCGGCATGCTGCTCGGGCCGCCGCAGCCGTCGCCTCAGCCGCCGCCGGAGTTCGCGGGGCGCGGGGACGCGGGGCCCCGGGCGCGGGCGCAACTCCGCGGCGCGCCCAACTTTGGCCTCGTCCCCGCGGGCTCCGGGCTCCGGGCGCGCCGCGGACCGCGGGGCGCCGCTCGCATGGACGGCCGTGCCCGGGGCCGCTCAGGAGGCGGCGGCGGCGGCCGCGCGAGCCGCGTCCCGGCCGCCGGGCTGCGGGCGGAGCGCGCGGGGCCTGGGCGCCGAGCCCGGAGTCATCCCCGGCGCGGGCCGCGGGCGCAGCGGCGGGCGCTCGGAGGGCCGGCCCGCGGCCCGCGCTCCATGCTGCCGCCTCCCCGCCGCCGCGCTGCTGCTGGCGGGCGCTCCTCCCGGCGCCGCTCCGGGCGCTCCCCTGCGCCTTCCTCCGCGAGCCGAGAGTCTCCGAGCGCAACTTTCTCTCCCCCTCTCTCCTCGCGGTCCGGGGGTCGCGGCGAGTGTTTTCAGTGCGCGGGTCGCAGCTTTCTCATTGTGCGCCAGCGAGGCCGATCCAGGCTGTCCTTTTCCTCCCCGCACTTAGTCTAAGAGGAAGAAAGCAAACAAGACAGAGGAGTGAAGCCCCCGTACATACATGCGCCGGGGGGAGATGTCAGGCGCTGCTCCACCTTCCGAACAGTCACAGATCAAACAGTGTCACCCCGCCGGAGCGCCACTTGGTGCCCCGCGCTCCCCGCGGGGCTTTGCCGCCAGGATCGCCGCTTCTTCCAATGCGAAATCTAATGCAAACACATTTTGATCATGGATTTTTGGCCGGTCTTGATCTTCCAACAGAAAGATTTTGAAAAATACAAAAAAGCACCCCCCCTCAAAAAAAAAAAAAAAGCCAACAACAACAACCCGGAGAGTGTGTGCAAAGGGGTGAAGAGCAGACATTCACTGGGTGGGCGAGATGAGCGTGGAGTATCCCCCCCAAACTCCTGGGAGAGAGGGAGATGCACTCTCGCTCTCTCCTCTTTTCAGTGAAATATAACACACATTCGGATCGCAGAGCTTTCAGACAGTCTCAACTGATAGACAGACACATCGAGCTGCTTTTCCTGCTTCAGTTTTTACTCCTCCTCCTCTCGCCAACGTCACCCTGACAATTACAAATAGGTCTCTCACAAACCATACCTGTCAATCTTTTTAATTGCTTTGTTTTCTTTTTTTTTTTCCCGGAGCTAAACAATATGACACAAAAAAGAAATCTTAATACAGCATAATATAAAAGATTGCACATTGGAGAAAGACATTGAGGGGTTTGTTATTGTAATCCACTGGCCGATACTGGGTAAAACCCATGTGTTTCAAGCCAAGTTAAGTAGACTCTAGCTCCTGCAGATTTTTAAACCTGTTAGTACCACCCTCCCACCTTGTACACGCACCCACGTGGACACAAACTACCCCAGGCTGAAGAATGTCCTACATTTGAGATAAATACTCTGTGATACTTTTGCAATCTTAGTTTGGGGGTTACATTTGACTGGGGAGGGACGCTGTGTGGCTTTTCTATTTTGGTAATTCATGGGTCAGTGGAAAACAAGAGGATTTTTTCATTAATACGTATATCTTTAATAAAAATGTAAAGGTAGACTTAGCTCCTCACACAAAAATGTGGAAAATATTTAATTTGGTCTCTCTATGAAAAGTGAATTGATTATTTGGACAATACAGACAATTAGGAGAAAAACTGACACGATGGAACTGCAGATCTTTCTAGCTGGGTTACAAAATGAGGTCTTCACACATCATTGCAACGTCTGCAATCCAATTAAGTCCCTCGGCATCCCCACCTAAAACTTTAAAATGTTTATGTGTCCTGGGAATTTGGCTCTCTGATTTCCAATATGTGTGTTCCCTCCCAATGGGAAACCTGTAACAGTCTCGTAGAGGCTGCTTAAAACATTCATGGAAACACAAGAAATCTAGGCCAAAATAAATAAAACGGCTTAGTTCGTGCAACTTGCATGGGACAGACTGAGGGCAGAAGGCACGGGCAGGCCGTTCCGGGGCCAAGGGGCCAGGAGCCCGGGGCGCAGGGTGCACTGGGCGCCCCCGGCCCGCGTTCGGTGCTCGAGCGCCCGCACTGGTGGTGGGGGCTGCCCGCCCGGCACGGACCCCGGCCGTGCCCCGCCGCCCCGGCCGCGCTCGGGGTTGATTCGTACCACCTTGCAAGGAAGTGAACGCTTCGCACGGGAAGGGGAGGCGCCTGCGCCGGCCTCCGGGAGCCGCGCCGCTCCGAGGACGCCCGGGGCTGCCGGCGGCTCGCGGCCGCGGCGGTCGCGGGACGCGCGCGTCCCCTCGCCGCCCCCCTCACCCTTTCAGAGGAGTCAAATCCGGCTTTTAGAGCTTGGGGAGGGTGGAGATATCCGGTGCCTCCCGGGCGCCAGGAGGAAGGGGGAGGGCGAAGAGGATCCTTGGCCAGTCTGCGCCGAGCAGATTCAAACCAAAACAAAAAGATTAAAGGAGCAGCGGCCGGGGCGGCAGCGGTTCTGGGCCGGGACCCCGGGAGTGGTGCGCCCGGGAACCAAGGGGGCTGCGCGGACTCCCGGAGCTGTGCGCGGCGGGGCGGGAGGGGGGAGCGGGAGCCAGGCGTAGTGGGGAAGGGGGGGGAGACGAGGGGAGGGCGCAGGCCGGAGGAGGGGCGGACCCGCCCGCTCCGCCCGCCCGCGCAGAGCTGAGCCGAGCCGATCGGCCCGGGCTGGGCGCGACCCCGGCCAGCGGCGACGCAGAAAGCGGGCGGAGGCGCGGGCTATGCTGCGGCTAGTGCCCGCCGGGGCCCGAGCCATCGTGGACATGTCGTACGCCCGCCACTTCCTGGACTTCCAGGGCTCCTCCATCCCCCGCGCTATGCAGAAGCTGGTGGTGACCCGGCTGAGCCCCAACTTCCGCGAGGCCGTCACCCTGCGCCGGGACTGCCCCGTGCCACTCCCCGGGGACGGAGACCTCCTCGTCCGGAACCGGTGAGCCCGGCGCGCGCCCCACGCCCCGGCCCGCGCTGCGCGTCTCCCAGGCTGTCCCAGGCCCGCCTGCGTCCCCACACCCCGGCGCGCGCTCGGGCGCAGAGCCTGACTTTGCGAGATCCCTGGAAGTTGAACCCGCCGCCATCTGGCGAAGGCGAATGTAATGTGACTGTTGCTGGTGAGAATATCCGATGCCACCGAACGTCCTCATAACTGAGGGTTATTTTAATTTGGGATTCCCCTCCCCTCCCCCAGACCTCCCTCCTCCCCCTCCCGCTTCCGAAATAAAATCAACAGGACCCAGAAGGGGAGGCTTCCCGCCCGGCCCACCCGCGCGCACCCAGGGCTCCTGCGTTCACATAATCTTTAGGGTGGAGCAGGAACAGCCTGGACACCAACTGCGACGTTTAGGTAACGTGCTTTGGAGGAAGGAGGCCGGGGACCCCGCTGGCTTTTCCAGTCCGCTCCAGGTTGTCAGCCGCCTGGCAATGGCGGAGCCTGTTGTTGGGTGTGTTGGTGTGCCCCTCGCCGGTGTGGTCTGCCTGTTGTCAGTGCTGTGTGGCTGTTGTCTGTGCCCCGGAGTGTAGCGACGGGCGCGTGGCGCGCATCCAGGGCGGCTGGACAAGGGTCAGGGTGGGGGCATGGCTGTCTTTGCAGACCTTCGACACTCGGGTCGTTGCCGATCTTCTTACTATCTTTTCCACCTCCACACTCCTCGTCTTAATGTGTTTCTATCTCACTCATCTTTAGTAACTGGTGAAGCAACAGGAAGGAAAGGGACCTCACTCTGTCGGAGCTATGCCTGTGGGTCTCTGCTCCGTGGGTCCCCTCGCTGCCCGACTTGCGGGCGGGGTGTTCCCGCTCCGTCTGTCCCCTTCGAAGAGCAGGACTCGCTGGTCTGCTCAGTCCCCCGAGGGGTTACAGTGTTGCATGTTTCAGGTTGAATAATACTATCGAAGGGAGGAGTAAGTTTTGATTGTAACTATGTTATAAATTGTGTGCTAGCAAGTACTGTAAGTCCTCTGCAAGGACTGGAGGACAGAGTGTACCCTGCCGACGTAGCGTGATGCAACCTTTAATTGGTCCGTTTTAGAGATTCATATCAGCCTTCCAAACAAGACTGTACAACTGAAGAATTCTGATTATGACATAAAACTTTTGGAAACCTGTTGGAAACATAAAAATTGAGTGAGCCCAGGCTGCGATTGAGTGGAGGCTGGGGGGTCAGTGGTGGCGGGGTGTGCCTTAAACGGTGGGATGTGTGCCTCCTTTAGAAAGTTTGCGTCGGTGGAAGGGGCTGCACAGGATTTCTTCATTATGCGCTGTGACACCCAGGCTGTGGACATAAGGACATGCATCCTGCTAGGCTAAAAAACAGGGCTCGTGTGTGTTCACGAACCTACAAAACACAGGAGCAATTTAAGAGAAGTTCAGATGAGACCCAGGCTGAAAAGCCTGCAAATAGACTTTAACAGGCAAAGTTTCACACAGGCTTTTTTTCTTCTTTTTCTGATGAAGTACAATATTGACTGTGAACACTGATGTAAACACACACACAGACAACTGCTAGAATAAAATCCCTTTTAGAAACAGAGTGTGAAATAGGGCGGAGGCGACTGAGCGGGGCAGGCGGGGGAAGGTGTGAAGTTAGAGCACTGCCAGCAGCAGCGGAGTGGGACCACCCGTCACGCCGCGGTCGCCTTTGGTGGAGGCAGCACGGGGATCCTGGCCTCTACCTGCGAGTGTGCGTCAACTCCTGGGGTCCTCCCCTCCCCTCCTCAGACTCCTGTCCCTTCAGTCTCATCGTGGCCCCTGGCTTTCCCTTCCCGGCTGGGTGCCCGAGCACCCCCACGCCCCCTTCCCGCGGCCCCCCCCCAGGGCGCTGGGTCCCAGAATTCGGTGGTCAGAGCTCTAGAGTGCCGGCTCCCTGGTTTGGAGCTTATCAGTTTGGGTTGCTTTAAGATCCATGCCTCTATTTTCCTTCCACGTATGCCAATAGAAATAGTATATTTATATGTACAACTTGACCTCTAACTTCTGCCTTGAAGTCCGCAACAGACAGAGAATGGGGCCGAATTGCTGCGTGTTGGGAGTGGGCAAATCTTTGCCTCCCCTTTTTCCTCTGTTGGAAAATCGGCTCCTACCCCCAAATTGGAGGGAGATCCTTTATTCTTGCAAACGGTGTCAGTGGAGGTGGCATTTTACCGATTTTTTTTTTAAGAACAGAGGCTTTAGAATTCACTGCAGTTGAGTTCATTTTAATCCTAGACCACATCTCCGCTGAGCAGTGTTAATTGCATGAAAATTTTATGCCAGCACATCTCATTTGATCGTGGTAAAATCTGTTCTGGACTGAATGGATTAAGCCCAAATTCACTTGTTGGGAAAGGTATTTTGGAGGTTTTCCTTGTGCTCCGTCTGACTTTTTCCTTCAGTTGATCCATTTGCACATCTCATTCCATCTTAACAGAAAATACAAATTCTTTATTCACAGGGAGGGAAGCGCTTCTAAACTAGACATCGATGTAGGATAATCAAGTTTACCATTTAGGAAAAGTGTGGGAAGGAGCACATAAAATCCCTACAGAACCTAGGACTGAAGTCCTTTATCCAGTTCCCACCTTCCGCTTCATGCGTCCGAGGACAGCTCCCATCTCCCGCTCGATGCCCAGCCGGCAGAAAAGAAAAAGAAAGGGAGCAAGCGCCACCGTGAAGTCCCCGTGCGCGCTATTTTTAGCTTTTTTTCGTACAATAGTGACACATTATTTCGTTTCCAAATATTTCTAACGATTTTCTGCTCAAGTGTAAGATGATGGAGCAAAGAGTTTGTAGGAATGACCAAGACGAGCTGGGGGGTGGGGAAGGCGTTCTTGATAAACGGTTTGCTGCTCACAGGAGGGTAACTATTTCTGCTGACTCTCCAGGCCGAGAATTTTTTTTTTCTTTTTCCCTTCTTTCTTTCTTTTCTTTTCTTTCTTTTTCTTCTTTCTTTTTATTTATTTTTTTTTTAAGGAAGGTCTGGTTTGGACAACTTTGTTTCCCAGTGTTGACGGCTTTTGCTGTGGACTTGAGTTTGGTTTTTGTTCAGAGGAAAGCGTTTCCCTCCCTCTGAGGACTGCCCTCTTTCACAATAAACATGACGAAGGGAGTCAGGACTTTTTAGGGTAAATAAACCGAGTGACTCTGGAAGGGTATGTATTTGGGGAAAGCCGAACCGGTCCCGTTCTGTTTCCTGGATTTTAGTTCTGTTCCTCGATTTTAGTCTTTTGAGCGGATCCTCCCACCTGATCGCTAGCATCCCGCTCTCATTAAAAGCACGAATTTCAAATTCGTGGAGGAGGAGGGTACCAGGAGAGTCCCCAGTGCGCGCATCCTTCCAGCGCGCCTTTCCTCCTTTTCTCGCCTCTCGCCGTCCCTGTCCCAGCTCCCCGACCAGGGCCCCCTTTGCCATGGCGCCTGCTGCTCTTGAACTTGTTTCTGGTGGAGCGGAAGGCGCGGCTCGAGACCCTCCCGCAGCTATTCCCAAAGCCCAGGTAAGGACGAGGGCGCATCTGGGCAGCGGCGGGTCCCCATCAGCCACGGCGGCCACGCAGCTTGAAATCGAGGGTCTGGGGACAAGCGGGGGGCCCTCATCAGGGGCTGGGCGACCCTGAAGAGGGCAAGGGGTGCGGAGCGGAGTAGCCGCAGGCTGTCGCCGCCGACCTGAGAAGACTTTACTGACGACGCAGGCAATTTAGAAGACAGCAGGGCGGTGGGGGAGGGCACGAAAACTGGGGGTGCATGCGAGGCCAAGGTCACAATCCGGCCGCTGGCGGGCCCCAGTCAGGCGGCCCCTGCGCTCCGGTGCGCCATGCGATCGGGCCTCCCCAAGAACTTGACGGCCCCTGCGCCCCAGCTACACAGCCAGAAGGAACTGGGCGCGCCCGCCGGTACCCCCGCCTGGCCCAAGGAGGCCGAGATCACTGTTGTGGCCTGGCCGTTGGTCCCTCCACCCCAGTGCCGGGTAGCCGGTGCGGCCCCAGCCCGCTCCGGGGGTCGGAGGTACTGCTACTGCCGACTCCTCTCGGTGGTGACGGTGGAGAGACCGCGGGCAGGGAGGGTCCGGCCGTCAGCGTAGGCTGGGCACTTCCGAGGGGAGATGGTCCCAGAGGCACCGATTTCTGGCGCCCTGCAGGCTGGCCCGGGCTCACCGAGGGTGCCGCTGGGGAGTCAGAGAGCTGGACGCCGCCAGGACCGGGCGCGCGGCGGGCCCTTCGGGTCTCCTGCACCACTCCAGCTCGACCGCAGTGTTGGATTTGGTTTTTAAGCAAAGCTCCCATGGTAAACTCAAGCTGCAGCTGGTCGGCTGCAGCCACCCAGCTCCCAGCAGAGTCCTACTCCCCCAACCCCGGCCTGCCCCTTGCTCCCCCCTCTGGCGCGTGTGCCCTCTCTCCTCGCTTTTCTCCGGGGCGTGTGCCCTGCACCGTCTGGCCACCTCTCTCTGGGAAGTGGCAAAGCACAGCCGTGGGCTTCGGGGGGGGGCGGGGGGCGTTTTCCACCAGCAGCGCCTTCCCGGTCGCAGGCCCCCCAGGGCGCGCCCGCTCCGAGGTGGGGGAGACCCAAGGGGCCGACTGCCACGGGCGTAGAGGGGGGTTCCCTCCAAGTCCAAGGCGAGGGCACCCCACAGAGGAATGGCCTCTTCAGTTGGACTGCAGAAACACCACGGGGGACAAGACGGGAGGGGGGAGGGGCGAGGGGCATGGGGCTGGAGGTCGGGCCTACTCCCCCACCTCTAAGGCAGACTCCACCGTCACTTCCACCCCACTGACGCCTTCCTGGGGTTTGCTTTACAGCCTGGAGCAGGGCGACCGAGAGAGGAGACGCTCTGGCTGGGCTCTGCCCTGGCTGCCTTCTGTGCAGTCCAGCAGCGGCTCTCGGAAAGCTAGAAGACTGGGCCTTAAGAATTATGTAAATTGAAAAGAAAGATAACACCCCACCCCAAAAAAAGAATAGAATGTAGGCATCTTGGTATTAAATGCCAAATGAGAAACGAGCAAAATTCATTTTTCCCACTTCTCATTATTTTGTATCGTTTATGGGTATGGAATTCTGTAGGGTATTATTGAGGCTGTGTGGTATGCTAACTTCTGAAAGCAGCTTGACATGCCCAAAAGAAATTGTTTCCTGCTTTCTTATTTCTCCAATATGTAGAGAGCTTTCAATGTTGTAGATATACAGAGCATAATCATAAGGGAGCATTTATAAGTGCAAAGTATTACCTGTAGTACAGTGGAAGTGGATCCCAGCACAGGGCTGTTTTGGTTTATTAAGTTAAATTAACAGTGAATTATTTTAAAATGACCTACTTACCAGCTTTCCTCCTGCCACCGCATACTACCATCTTTTCATTTCGTTACAGGTAGAAATGACATTTTTTGGGTCCTCCATTATGTGTCTAAGCGACCTCCTGACATCCTTTGTAGATGGCTTTTTTCCTTATGTATCCGGATATTTTTGTTATGAGGTATACTGAGATGAAAAAAGGCTGGTAAAAATACTGGCCCCACAATTAAATTGACTCTGGATACCAAAGTGAAAATAATCATCTGGTATTAATCAAGTTATGTCTCTGCTTCTTGTTGAGCAAAAATATAGTGACGATTTGCTTTCCTTTTCATCTGAAAAGGACTGTAAAATGTTGACTGTTCCATAAAAATTTCTCTATCCTTGTGAGACAATTTTTGTTCAATTAATCACAATGCATATTTTCACACTGGACGTAGTTACATCAGAAAGAAAATTCGCGGCAGCCACTCTAACAATGTTTTAAACAACCTCTGCAGGAACGTAACAACGGATGACCTTGCACATTACATCAATCTTTAATAATATCATTGTCATTACTATTATTATCTGAAGTGTTAAATTGTTGCCAAAATCAATACAAGTCTACTTCTTCGAATATATTTTATCCCACTGTTGTTTTTAACATCTTTGTTAAGAGGCCAATTAATTTCCAACTCACAGCTGGAGTGAAGTTTGTAGAATAGGGCTTCCTGACTTTTTTTTTTTTTTTGGTTTATTTCTTTTTGAAAGAAAGCAGAGGGAAATAAATGTGAAATAGATAACTTGATGTTTAAAGTGATACGAAATTATTCCTAAACAGATGAAAGAATAAAATATACCAAAACTCTGATCGCAAATCCCTGCTGAACTAATACTTGTTTAATTTCTTTTTTTCAACTCAGTATCAGGACTAATTGTTTTGAATTTTATCAGAACATATAGCTTAGCCACCCCTTCCCAGTCACTGGAATTAGAGGAATTTTTCTAAGCAGAATATAAAGGCTTTGACGAAGAAAGCATCTTAATATATGTGTTTGTTTGTTTGTTTTCTTGTAGATTTGTTGGTGTTAATGCATCTGACATCAACTATTCAGCTGGCCGATACGACCCTTCAGTAAAGACCCCCTTTGATGTAGGTTTCGAAGGTGTGGGAGAGGTGGTGGCCTTAGGCCTGTCTGCTAGTGCCAGATACACAGTTGGCCAAGCTGTGGCTTACATGGCACCCGGCTCCTTTGCTGAGTACACCGTGGTGCCTGCCAGCATTGCAACTCCAGTGCCCTCTGTGAAACCTGAGTATCTCACCCTGCTGGTAAGTGGTGCCACCGCATACATCAGCCTGAAAGAGCTCGGAGCATTGTCGGAAGGGAAAAAAGTTTTGGTGACAGCCGCAGCTGGGGGGACGGGCCAGTTTGCCGTGCAGCTTGCAAAGAAGGCCAAGTGCCATGTAATTGGAACCTGCTCTTCTGATGAAAAGTGTGCTTTTCTGAAATCTATTGGCTGTAATCGTCCTATCAACTATAACACCGAGCACGTCGGTACTGTCCTGAAGCGGGAGTACCCCGAGGGTGTCGATGTGGTGTACGAATCCGTTGGGGGAGCCATGTTTGACTTGGCGGTAGACGCCTTGGCTATCAAAGGGCGCTTGATAGTAATTGGGTTTATCTCTGGCTACCAAACTCCTACTGGCCTATCACCTGTGAAAGCAGGAGCGTTACCAGCCAAACTGCTCAGGAAATCCGCCAGCCTCCAGGGCTTCTTCCTCAACCATCACCTTCCTGAGTATGGAGCAGCCATGGACCACTTGCTTCAGCTGTGTGCAAGTGGGGACCTGGTTTGTGAGGTGGACCTTGGCCATCTGTCTGCAGAGGGCAGGTTCACTGGCCTGGAGTCGGTATTCCGGGCTGTTGATTATATGTACATGGGAAAAAACACTGGAAAAATTGTAGTTGAATTACCTCACTCTGTCAACAGTAAGCTGTAAAAGCAGGACAATGACACAAATCAAAGGAGAAAGAAAATGGGCACTTTATGCCTCAGAATTACTCAAGTCAACTTATTTTTAGTTGGTAATGGAGCTATTTCTTAAAACAAGAGGAAGGTGTTAATAGGTTTCTCTTTCTCTTTTCTTTTCTTTTTTTTTTTCCTGCCCCTCCCTTGAAAAAAGAATGTCCTAATAAAACTTCCTTCAATGGCTCAGAGGTAAAACTTTTACATTCAAGTCTTCAGTCATGGACAGACTCATTCCAGATTTTATTGTTCCAGCGAACTAAATTAATTCCTGATGTGAGATCTGAGCAAATCAGTATGTCTTCAGCTTGATGAGATTTTAAAATCAGTCTTGAAAATGGTTCACAAATTCTTTGCTTTGGGAAAGTTTGCTCTTGTGCTAATAAGTAGTTAATAGATGAGAGGGATTGCAAAAGTCAGCCGCATTTCAGAGTCCATATTCTCAGGAAGTGGCCTTTTTTTTCCCTATAAATCATTAGCCAACTAGCTAAATAGAAATTTGGAGGAATTCTCCCAAAACTTTGATTTTGTTAAATTCTTTTAAAAAGTGATTAAGTGAACACAGACTTATTTTAAAGAAGTATCTCTTATTTAGTGGCTTTTGGGCACAATCCTCCTGGTGGGGCGTATGGAATGGAGAATTTCTCTCTTCCCTTCAGAAGCAAATTAGTATTGAAAACGTATAGACAAAAAGCAGGTTTTAGAAAGAGAAATTACAGAGATTCAGGGGACTTTAAAAACTTCATACCTGCATAGGAAAGGGAAAAGTATGTGCTCCAGCCACAGCGGGAGTCTCCGTAATGCAACTGTGCCATGCGTGTAAAAACACACTGCAGGCCTCCCGCCAGAGAGCCGCGCCAGCCGGAAGTGGGCTATGTCACACAGCGCCGTTTTCAGAAGGGGCCTGGGTGATCTTCAGTAAGAATGCAGTTGCTTCATGTTGTAGACGTGCGGACGTGGAAGGTGTGTTTTATCTCCGACCATGGAAGCAGACTAGCGGCCACTGATCTTCCGTCCCCATTTTACTTCTCGCCGTGCTCTGGTGGAACGAGATGCTTCTTGTCACTCTCCCCCCGTGTCACACACACGCGAGTAACGAGTCATGCGCCTTCTCTTCTGAATCATGCCCCGAGCTGCTCCGCCTGCCTCCTAACCTTCAGCTCACCAAAGAGTCCTCCAGCTTTCATGGTTGAGTTGGAAATCCCAGAGTGCCTTTCTAATGGAAGGCAAAACCCACCAGATTATTTTTCAAAGCCTTGGGTTTCAGTGTTTCGAACATGCTACACAAATAGGAACACAATTAAAGACGCCCCAGGAAACTTGGTGACCATATTTAGTTTTTCTTTCCTTCCATCTGAGGAGCAAGGAAATCCTACTGCTGAGTAGCTGTTAGTATCTATTTTACAAGATTTACTCATTTTCAGGTACCTAATGTAGCTGCTAGCATGCATGCACAACAATACAATTTATATGGTAAATGGGACCAAATAATGGCTTCACTGAATGTTATGGCTGCACTGAAGGCAAATGTCACGGTAAATAGCTGCCAAATTATGGATCATGCCGAAGTGTCACAACTGCACTAAAGACAAATAGCACTGGAGGCTATTGCCACTGTGATGCTTTTGAGTTATGAAGAAGAGTAGCAGCCTGATGCGAGGCTCTTTGTGTCCTCGTTATAGCAAAGGGTTACCAGTGCAGGGACAAGGGAAGCCGGTCCAGTGAGGGGCTCGGTTATTAATCTGTCCCTTTCAGACCTCACAGCTGTAGGAAAACGGAAAGGGACTTTGCCTGGCTTTCAGATACACAAACAAAGGGGAGGGGACAGGTGTTACGAATGTAACTGCACGGGAAATGCCTGGTCAGGGAGAAACATTGTAATCAGCTCATCAAAGAATATTATTAAATTTAACATAGTGTATGTTTGATAGGCTTAGCTGCTGCTTATGCAGAGAGACGTGTGAAACCTCAGCAATGATGCACTTTCCCCCTTTGTCAAGACTTGAGGAGTAAGGACGTTGCCAACCAAATTGCTTCTTCTAAACTGAAGCCCGTCCCGGTTTCTTTCACTTTAATGGGTGGGTAATAAAGATGAAAGACCAACATTTTAACTGATGGATCCCTTAAGCTACAGAATAGAAATTTATTATGTTTTGAAGGAATATACTAAATTCAGCTATGTAAAAAAAAATATTTCAAATACCCAGGTTTAAAATAAAATATAATCTGAAAACCTCATGCTCTCTTTCCCCAAACTGAGGAACTACAGTGCATACTGTTTTCATTTATTCTTAGAAAACAAGCATGAAAGATTCCGCCCATTCAGATAATGCCAAAAATATGTTTAAACTTTTTTTTTTGTTCTTCTGAAAAATGATTTGTAAATTGAGGGTCATAGTTCAGCATCAGTTTCATCTTCTGGGATTATCGTTCAAGACCAGCCGCTAATGGGAGGTGAAATGGTGCGATGCTCTCAACACCTTTCTTCTGAACTGCATTACATATCACAAAAAGCACATCCATAATTCAGGGCAATTGTCAGTCTTTGTTTTAGAGATGGGGCCGGGGCTGGATGATCACAGGGGATGAGTTATTTCTCGGTTCTCAGGGTGGCCTTTTCTGCACAGCAGCCTTGAGGCCCCTGGCTGGGCAGATGGAGGGGCTTGACTCTGGTAGGCGAACCGAGAAATGCAGGGTCCCAGCTATTCCTTACCATTCCGTTATGACTTCTAAAGAGTCAAATGCTGTTCCTTCAAATTTGTTTTGCATACAAAAAATACCAACAATGCCATTTCGGGTCCCTTTGACAATGACTTCTTCTATTGGCCCAATTCAGCATTAAAAAAAAGAAATTCAGGGAATAGTTTGCAAAGAGAGAACGCAGAAGTTTTGCACAATACATTCTATAAATTGTTCTTATATGATTTCATCTGAATGGAGTTCTCAGGGGTAGGACGGAGCCTCTATAAATGGTCATTAGTATTACATTCAGTATTTATCTAATGAAAGTGCAGTGACAAGTGGCTGCTTCTTATTAAAATGAAAATCCTGCATTATGTACTTAAGGAACATTCCAGCTAATGAGGATGTAATGTCCTCGGTACAACACAGACCTTCTTTTTGTGTTCACCACCACAAGATGCTGGAAACTTGACAAATGATATCATTTCAGACACATGCCTGCCGTAGGGACCTGCTTTTTGGCTTCCTGTTTCTGGCTTTTATTTGGGTAACATTTATAACGGCCACCCGACTTGTAACGGTAACGTTTTAACCCCTTCGTGGAGTTCCCAATTAGCGTGAATTTACTACATTCAGCGTTTCCTTTAAAAGGCGGTGGGAGTTCCTACGCCTGAAAATATTTCTCCTGATCACTTTATCACCCGTACATATAAGATAAATACCATATTTTAGATTTATATAAAAACAGATGAGCAACATACAACTTTCAGAAAAAATACAATAGGAAAAGACCAAGCACAATCAGCGACGGCTGATCACTTCTTCAGGGTTAAAATGTAAGCTTTATGAATGGAACCCAGATGCAAAGTGGCCTGATTTGACAGATTCATAATTGCTGTTCTCCATACCTTCCACTCTCTTGTTTTATTAAATAGTGTTTGTTATTTATAGTACTTATTTAGAGACAGACAATTTATCTATGCAAACTTTATTAGTTAATTTTTGAGTTTGGAGTTTGAGGTTTTTTTTTTTTTTTTTGAAAGTTAGATTTTCTGTAACTAATTTTCTAGTTATGGCCCAGAATTAAATATTTCCGATCATATTTCAGAAGTCAAAATGTAAAACTCTGGATTATCAGTGCTGTTGGTGTGGACATTTTAAGCTTTGAATTTTATTTTTTCCTAGATCTTTAGCATCATGTTATTTCAACTTCTAAAAGGAAGAATGTTTGATATGAGAACCTTACTGCTGTTAGATGAGCAAACTATGGAATGTTGGCCAAAAAAAGGACCATATAAAATAGGTAAATAATATTTTACCAATATGTATCAGTTTAAGTAATTCTTGATAGAAGAGAGTTGATATTCAAAGAAAGTCAAATAAGGTGCATATTTCAATTATGTATGCTTGAGTCTTCTGTAGAATTCTTTCACTAGACCTGAGTAGCTAATGAGATGCGACAGCAAATGTGGCCTGGTGTAAATACTGTCCCCCCGTCTATTCTTGACCCGACGTGGTGCCCACTGCAGATCTGCCCTTCATTGCTTGCTCAGAGCATCCTGGGAGGCAGGGCCACCCTTGGGAAGCATGTCTGGAACCCTCCAGCCATGGGCCAAGTACTGCATGTACTTGGGGAAAACCAATATGTGCCTGGTCTGTGCCCGGAAGCACTGAGCCAAAAGTACAGCGATTCCAACAGCCCCCGAAAGGAAGAGTTTCCCTTGAAGGGCACTATCTGACAGCCTTTCTGCCAACATGAAATTAAAATAATAATTAAAACACGCCCAGCTGACTGGTGGTAGCATCCAATACCAAAGATGGATTTGTGCTTAGAGCTCAGAAAAATGTTCCATAGAATTGTCAGCAACTGTCGTGCTTTATGCTCCCAGGTGAAGAGCTGCACCGTATCTTAGAAGGACTCGAGCGAACGGTTTCTTTGGCTGGTGGGAGGTGCGGGAAGCCCTTTAGGGAATAAAGGGGGGCCTTCTTACGAGAGCCTTTGCCTTCTGTCTGCGTGCCCGCACCTGGGGGGTGGGCCCGCAGACACTGAGAGCTGGGAGGAGCCTGAGACACTCTGCCCTCATAAATGAGAAGACTCAGTTGTCCTTTAAATGGTAAAATTTGGGATGTAAGGGATAATCTAGTTCAACCCATTTTATAAATGAAGACACTGAGATTCAGCAAGAATAGGTGCTTTATCCAAGGTCACGGAGTTCCCTGGACTCAGAAATGAAGCCGGAGCACAGCCAGATTCCTTCCTGGTACCTCAGGCCGCTCTCTCTTATCCCCTTTATGCTTTGCCAAGGTCCCTCACTATATGGCTGATTGAAAGTGTCACAAAATAACAACTGGCCTCTGTTATATATCTTTTGGTGGATGAGATGCTGACCAACCCAGGAAGAATATCACAGTTCCGGCCACGAAAGTGGGCTCCACTCCAGACCCCCTTGAATCCAGCACAGGTCAGGTGTCCAGGTCATTTGATTCTGCCATCTGAATATCACACAGCCTTCAGGAAAAAATTTTTAAAAACACCTCTGTGGAATTAATGGCTGAATGCCTACAATTTAGTTTTAATACTACAAGGAAGGTTTTGTCTCCTGTCAGTGTGTTTTTGTTTGTCAAATAATGAAAATGAAATAAAGAAAATCTTTATTATCATGTGTTGAGTATTTTTTCCTAGAGTCATTTCATCTGCTTATGTTATTGCCTATAGAAAGCTGATAATGTTTGATCATCTTTTAACAGCAAAATATCTAGAACCTAAAATTGCTGTTCCACCTGAAATTGAAGTCTAAATCTGACGGACTGGGGGCTGTGGTGGACGGCACTAGGCAGTGGCGGCGGGAAGTACTGTGAGGTGAAGGGACATGCACGGGGACAGACGTCAGTGGGTCCCACGTTTCATGTTCACGTGTGGCAAGAATCTCACACTGTACAAATGACAGATCGTAACTAAGGCTTGGAAATGAGCCCTTCACAACCACACGATATTGAACATCCATGTCTTTCTACGTCTTTTCTGTCTTCCTGCAACTCATGCATAACAAGCGTAAACTTTCAACTTCACACGAACAAATCCTTTCCCCATAGAAACAGCTTCTTTTACCATTGAAAAACCCTTTGCAGGAATGGCAACAATGTCAAAGGCAATCTCATTTTGTAGAAAACCTGATTTCTCACCAGGGACTGGAAGCAGTCGTGGTCCCTCTATATGTTGTTGGAATTTGCATTTGGAAATTGAATTGTCTCCTTGAGGGTTTTCACTCAAAGTAACTTTTAGAGAATTACTTAGATCCGGGTACATCAGGGTACATGGTATGAGATTGAGCTGAAGGGGTCCCGGTGTCACCCCAGCTATAAAAACTGCTCATACTCTAAGCAGTAAAATTAAAAGTGCTGCCATTGTCGTTAGTGAAGGATATTTATCGTTTCAATTTTTACATGTCCTTTATATAACATCTTGTAACTTGCTCACAAATTTGAAGTGTTTGAGTACCATGTCACTCCCTTCACCTCTTTACTCTTAAATAGAGAAAGATGAAGGATGCCCTCTTGAGAGATGGGAAAATTAAGCGCCAGAAGACGCCTTGCCTGAATCGCTTGGTCCCTGCTTGAACAGAGACTGAGGTCCGTGGAGAGCTCCCAGGGCGAGGCTGTCTTCACTAGGGTGCTGCTTTCCCAGCTCCCCTGTGCACACATCACCTGTTGCCATGCAGGTCCCGAGTCAGCGGGCCCACAGTGGGGCCTGGGTGGCGGCGTGTCCCACGTGATGCTGGTGCTGCTGGTCAGGGAACCACACTTTGAGTAGCAAGGTAGTAGATCACTCGCCTTTGGAGAGATTCCCATCTTGCAAGATGCTGTTTATGAGGCATTTCTGAGCAACCGAGGGCTACCCAGGCGTGAATTACAAGAACAAGCGCTTGATGTAACTGCAGAAAGGGTTGTGTTTTAGCACCACGTTTTCAGCTTCTTAGCCATCCCTTCGGAAACTCTGCTGTGAGGCCGACCGCCTGCTATTGCAAGTGCTCTGGTGGCACCCGTTCCATGCAGTTCTAAACGGGACGGAAAGGAAGGGAGGAAGGGGGACAGGAGCGAACCGGGGCCACTCAGCAAAAGGCGACAGCAGCCCCTACCTGCACATTCACTGCCTTTTAAATGAAGACAGATCACAGAGGGGCCTAAACTCTTTTGGTTTTCACTCGGCTTCTAGGGTCAAATTCTTTGTCTTGCCCATGTTCTCCTCCGCTGCCCAGCTGGCAGTTCAACATCAGCCCTTTGACAGGAGCATTGAGGACAGACACTGCAGTCCTTTGCTGGGTCTCGCCGGCCGCCGTGTGCATCGTTACCGGAGTATTTCACAGTTATCCCGAGGAAAGGGGAGACCCGATTCACACCCACGTTCGGATCGGGTCACTTGGAACAAGCCACGTGGCGCCACGTGCAGCCTTTGTTTAAAGATAGGTCCACAGAAATTACAGTAATTTAGGAGGCTGTGGCCTTCGTCAGGGAAAAGTTATAATCCGTGCCAGCGCTTCTTAACGTGCCACCTCAGCAGTCGGAACCAGCACTCTCTGACCCGGAGATGCAGGAAAGGGCCTCGGTGTCAAAAAGGAAGCTGAGCTGTGGACACAACCCAAGTTAGGAGTTTACAAACGGCCCGATGGAGGGACGCGGAGGCCGGCAAGCGTGCTCCCCGGCGGCTCTCTGCTTCCCCGTGGGGACAGCCCGCCCAGGGCCCCAGGGCCTGGCCCCACATCCTCACACGGGTCCTGCCTGTGGCTGTGGTGGCGCATGTGGCCGAGCTGCCACCCCGCAGGAGGTGCCTCAGATCTGAGCAGGGTCAGCAGGAGAGTCACCAGCCCACGGTCGTTTACCCACAGGCTGGAGCAGAGGCGGGGACAAGAAGAACTGAAAGCGACCCCTGATGACCTCAGAACATTCCGGAGGGTCATGGTTGGGGCAGAGGGAAGCAGAAGCTCCAGGTCGGGCCGGGAGAAGAAGGAGGCACCTGCTCTGCGTGTCAACCTCTCAAGCCTCCGGAGGGCCCCGAATGCCAATCTGGGACACTTTGGGGTCTCTGGGCAGAATTCTGGCCAGATGTTTTCCTTGATCGCGAGTGGAAAAGCCATGCCTGTCGGCTAACAAGGGGGTGGCCTGCCTCCGGCACGTTTATTTATTTTCACGACGTTCGGGATTCTGTCTAAGCCAGGTTAGTTGCTCTCACCTGTGGGGCCCCATTAACGCTTTGCTCAGACCTCATTGCCAGCACTTTCCATGGCGCCCTAGAGTCTATCTCTGTCCATGCTGTCTCCCTGCAGGCTGGGAGCTCCTGGGAGGCAGGGCCTGCTCGCTGTCCGCCCCGAGCTGGACCTAGGACCTACCGACATATATTACATCAACATATGCTTTTCACTTTTATTTTAAAATCGAACCAACAAAACCCGGCGCAGTGCCTCAGGAGCATGTCCTCTCGCAGGGTTTCAGGGTAGGCGCTGCCCACGTGGGTTTTCCAGTTGGAAATAAGACCCGTGAGCGCTGGCAGGGACATTGCTTTTAATCCCAGGCCACAGCCTCAGGCAAGCCAGTGACCTCTCTCCACAGGAGGCTGCTCATCTGGAAAACCAGGTGGCTCATCTGAGCGCCTGGGAGCTCTCACGAAGAGGGATGGTGCCGGGCTGTGGCATCCACTGTTGGTGCAACAAGGAAATGTGTTATTCTTCACAGCAGCTTCAATGTTCTGTTGGCACTGGTCCAGCGTGCTGATTTAACTCTATCCAAAATCAATCCCCCAGGCACTGGGCTTCTTCAGAAGCCTCAATGGCTGTTCTGATCCCCACGTGTCGGAGAAAGTCACAGTCGAACTGAAGGAGGTCCCAAGAAGTGCCCGGTGCGTGGTAGGCACGCTCAGTGCCGCAGTTGAATGAATGAGTGAAGGAATACTGAACCCTTGGAAAACCAGGAGGGGCCTGTCATTTATGGATAAAGTAAGAGATTTTCACTCTTGCAGGAAGGGTTTCTTTATGAGTCTGATCATGATGGTTGCCCTGCATGCCAGAGGACTCTGTTCTCACTGGCGAAGGTGCTGTCTGGAGACTCCTCGCCGGGTCGCGGAGCCCTCGAGCATACGTATGGAAGTCAGGCAGACCTGAGTACAAATCCCACCTCGCCCACCAATGGCACCAATTTGGGGGGAACATTCTTAACCTGAGAAGCCTCAGCTTGTTTCTTTTTCCCTTTTCACTTGTCATCTGTTAAGGGGAAATTATGATAACACTGACCTTGGATGCCATCTGGCAAGTATGGACAGTACCTGTCATGATGTCCCAGCCACTAGTAACACCGGCTCCTTCCTCTCTGCCTTTAGAACGAGAGAAGCAGAGGGAGACTCTGGAAACGGTCCAGTCGGGGAGGATCCTCAAAGGAGCCCCCGTGATGCCAAGACAGTTGGTTACCGCCCTGATGGCAGTGACAGCCCCAAGATTAGGAAAATGAGAGGAAATACCACAAAGTGAAGAGCAAGGTCTTGAAATTCATCACCCCTGTGATCTTTCTCACCCAGAGGTAGAAGAAGCTAAATTTCTTTTTAAGTGGAATAAAACTACCTTTGACAGGTCCACAGTGGCTTATTTCTAAAATCTTTGTTATATGCGTGTTAAATATTTAAACCACTATGTATTTATTATATGCATTACATTAAAAAGCAGTTAGGCTGCTTTGGGGTACAAGTGTCAGAAAATCCAACTAAAACTAGCTTCGAAAATAAGGGGGCTCATTTAACTGGACAGTTCAGAGATAGATCAAGCTTCAGGCTCAGGTTGATCAGGAATCCAGCTCCATTTCTCTGAGATTCTTTTCTCAGACTGCTTCATCAGATGGCTGCCTGCAGGAACGGGTTCTGTTTTCATGGCAGCCACACCCCACCAACCAATAAAAGGCCTCCACTTCCTGTGGATTGGGAGAAGGGAACCTATAGCTGTGTCAAGAGAAGTGTCCAAACCACAAGAAACCCACGGTGCTATTCAGAAATGGGAAAGGGGCAGGATGGATGCTGGGAAGGCAAACTACCCACCACGTAGTGGAATCAGGGTGTTCCAGAACAACTAGGACAAGGCAGAGTCCTGTTGTGGGGTGAGGTCAGGTCCTCACAAATCCCACGAGATCCCTGAAGCCAGGGACGGAGCATGTCACTGGCTCTCCAGCACCTAGGAGCAGGTCAGCCGTTTAATAAAGATCGGCATGGATAACCACATCACGGGCCAATGGGGGAACCAGGCCTCTATTCCTGTGATGCCATGGTTATTTCAAGCCTGCCTGAGCGGCCCTCTCTAAGCACACCTCTGTGGTAGAGACCACGAGATTCAGGACTCAAGTGGCAAGTCCAGGAACCCCATACTCCAGGGCCTGGGAGTCGAAGGAACTCCTCCACCTTCCACGGCTCAGAACCTTGTTGGAATAAAGTGTTCACCTCCCAGCCACCCAAGCCCCTAACTCCACACAGGTGCTGACCCCTAGGTCTGCAGGAACAGCTGGTCCCCTCTGAGGCACACCCCCCCGTTCAACCCTCCTCTCCTACATGCTGTTCCTGCTGCGCTGATGGGTTGAAGGGTCGCACAGCCCTGTGCAGTGCCCTGCAGCATGGAGGCAGTCCAAGCCCCCCGAGAGCTGGCAGTCAATGCTGATTTGTTGCATTTTACTTTGTGGCACAGAGTGGTCCTTGCGTCAAGGGGTGATATTGGTGACACAGGCCCTTTTCCACTGCAGAGGTCTAATCCGCCCTGGGTTCCGTCCTGCTGGCTCTCTCCCTCTCCATCCACACTCAGCGCTCATCCACGATCCCCCGGCTCACCACCAGCCTTCAAGGACGGCCGCGCTGGCTGCCAGCTCTTCCAGAGACTTGGGTGGCCTGCTCATTCTCTGGCTGACATCTTTAGGTATTCAGCTAAAACTGGATGAAAGAGTGCTTGGAACAAACGCATACTCCTTCAGATGAGGACTTTGCATAGAATCGGAGAGTCTGTGAATGCAGGTGTTGCTAGAATGGGCGATGTGAGCAGGAGGAGGAGGAGGAAGGCTCAGCTCCCTGGCGGCTGACAGCCCCGCTCCCCACGCACATGGCTGAGCAGGGACGGGGCCCTATTATGTGGATGAGCAGGGCCTGCGCTGGCATGTTGTCATTCTAACTTGTGTAAGTCAGCAAGCTTAATTGCTCCTGTCCTTTCAAGATGACTCTCCACCAACAATCTCATTATCACACACACATGTTTATTTCACATTTCCAGGGCCCTGCACGCAGATCCAAATGCAATGAAGGGAGAGACAATATTACGTCACCCAACAATAGCATTTGTTGTCTTCCTCCCCGTGGCCCCCTCTGGGGCGTCGGGGAGGCCCAGGAGCAGGGAGGGCGCATCCAGGCCCGGAAGCCCCCAGCTCTGGGTTCTGCTCTGCAGTGGGCTTGAGCAATAGGGGGCATCCTGCCAGGTGATCATACGGTGAGGAGCTGAAGACGACACCCATCTCCAGGACAGGGCCCCTTCCTCCAGCGCGGGCTTCACTGTAAGGTGCTGTCTTGGTGGTGGGAGGGATGAGGATCACCCACACGTGGTCCTGCCTGCAAGAACCTTACGCTTCATCAGGGAGTGGGCACGTGCACAAAGAGCTAGATGCTGGGGAAAAGGGAGTCGAGGCAGGGAAGAAACAGAGCATTTAACAGGCGCCTGCTGGGCTCCAGGCTTTGTGCTCAGCACCTGATACATTTATTTCACTTAATCCTCAGGTCAGAGTGTCCTAGACCAACACAGAACAATACGACAGTGTGTGCTAGCCCAATGGAAATGAAATGCGAGCCGTGTGTCATTCAAATGTTCTCATAGCCACATTAAAAAGCGTTTAATTATTTTCCCAATATATTTTATTTAGCCCAATATATCCAAAATACTATCATTTCAATTTATAATCAATATAAAAATTATTTAGGTATTTTATTCTTTTTTTTTAACTTGGTTTGAATGAGCCATATTTCAATTGCTCCCTAGCTGTGAGACTCGTGGCTGGTGTATCAGACAGTGGGATTCTGGACCGTGAGCTCAGTGGGGTTCCGGGCTGTGATCTCAGTGGGGTTCTAGACTGTGAGCTCAGTGAGATGTTCTGGGGTGTGAGCTCAGTGGGGTTCTGGGCTGTGAGCTCAGTGAGATTTTCTGGGCTGTGAGCTCAGTGGGGTTCTGACCTGTGAGCTCAGTGGGATTCTAGACTGTGAGTTCAGTGAGATGTTCTGGGCTGTGACCTCAGTGAGATTTTCTGGGCTGTGAGCTCAGTGGGGTTCCACACTGTGAGCTCAGTGGGATTCTAGACTGTGAGTTCAGTGAGATGTTCCGGGCTGTGACCTCAGTGAGATGTTCTGGGCTGTGAGCTCACTGTGGTTCTGGGCTGTGAGCTCAGTGTGGTTCTAGACTGTGAGCTCAGTGTGGTTCTAGACTGTGAGCTCAGTGAGATGTCCTGGGCTGTGAGCTCAGTGGGATTCTGGACTGTGAGGTCAGTGGGGTTCTAGCTCAGTGAGGTTCCAGACTGTGAGCTCAGTGGGGTTCCAGACTGTGAGCTCAGTGTGGTTCTAGACTGTGAGCTCAGTGAGATGTCCTGGGCTGTGAGCTCAGTGGGATTCTGGACTGTGAGGTCAGTGGGGTTCTAGCTCAGTGAGGTTCCAGACTGTGAGCTCAGTGGGGTTCTAGACTGTGAGCTCAGTGAGATGTTCTGGGCTGTGAGCTCAGTGGGATTCTGGACTGTGAGCTCAGTGGGGTTCTAGCTCAGTGGGGTTCAAGACTGTGAGCTCAGTGGGGTTCTGGGCTGTGAGCTCAGTGGGGTTCTAGACTGTGAGCTCAGTGGGGTGTTCTGGGCTGTGAGCTCAGTGCTAAGGAACTGTAAACTCAGTGGGGTTCTGGACTGTAAACTCAGACACCATTTTCTAAAATCAATAATATCCAACACATCTCACTTGTAATATGCAAGGCACTGATTTAACTGCTTATATAATAACTTCTTTAATCCACACAACCACCCTGCGAAGTAGGATCTATTATGATCATCACCCCCATTTTACAGACAAGGAAACTGAGGCACAGGGAGCTGCAGAAATGTCCCCAAGGTCGCTGAGCTAGTAAATAAAACAGCTGGATAGAGCCCAAGACAGCCTGGCTCCAGGATCTGCAGCTTAACCAGCAGGCCCCGAGGCCTTTCACGACCCTACACAAACCAGGTGCTCAATAAATATTAGAATATCTATAAGTAGGATATTAATAAAATATTTATACATAAATAGTAGGATAGATGACTAAAGGAGATATTTAATCTCCATTTACTGATGAAATTGAGGCCCAGAGAAGTTAAGTGAATTCTCTAACATCACCCAGCTAGAAAATATCAGTCATTGTTAAACCAGGTGTGCCTGACTTGGAAGTTGGGGAAGGTTCCAGAGGGTATTCCACAGACAGAGTGGGTTGTTTCTGGCCAGTTTTATGGGTGGGGGGCATATGAGCTGAAATCACACACCTCGAGATGGGGAGTAAATTTCTAACTACAACAGGATAATCAAAGGCCCAGCAGAAGGGGAGCTGGATCCCGCCCTCTAGGTGCAGGGGTGAGGCGTGAGAGGAGGACACACAGGTAGTGGGTGACAAGCCCAGGGGGCCTTGAAGGGAGAGGGGTCTCCAGGATGAGAGGGAGACCGTGACCACTCCAGCCCTCAGGGTAAGCACTGTTGCCTGTTGCCCTGCAGGGGGCGGCCTCAGCCAGACCCCAGAGGAGAGGGTCCTGTGTGGTCCTCTGCAAGACTCCTTTCCCATTCCTGGCTCATCCTGACCCATCACTCCCTCCAGGCTCCACCAGCGGAAACCAGCCCTCCAGGAGAGACCTGACATAAACGTCTGACTGCACAGTGAAATCACCCACTGGGAGTTGGATCCATCATCCTCAAGGAAACGGAAGGTTCTGGCCAGGCAAACTGGAATTTTAGGCACCACCCGGGCAAGTGTGGGAGACGAGCAAGCAGGTTCTCGTTGTGTCCCAAGGCTGCTGCCCGTTCCAGCTTCCTGGCACCTGGTGTGATCTGGGAGGACTGGTATGACACTGCCTGAATTTCTGCCGCTCATATTGGGGGAAGCAGCCCACCAGACCCCAGGCCACCTGGTGGAACCTCTGGCCCAGAGCACCTGAATGTAGGAGCTGCTCTGCCCAAGAAGGGAAGCAGGCTGGGCAGGGCAGCCGTCCTCCATTCTTCTCTCTTCCTTCTTTCCTGCCTTCTTCATCTGCTTTGGGGAAAGATTGTAAGTATGAAAATCTCATTCCCTACCCAGCCCCGTGCAATTCAGCTACTTGGTTCCAAATCTGTTAAACTATTTCCCAACCCTAGGATTCAGATCTTAATTTTATTATTCTTACACAAAAGAGAAACTGTAGGTACATTTCTTCTCTATTAAAAAAAAGAAAGCTTGTGTGAAATGGCACTTTTTGGTCGCACAACTCTCCTGGTGTATTATTTATTATGAAGGAAAATTATCGCGCTGATAAGAAAATAGTGTCACTTAAAAATTAGGTGGTTCCCAATCAACTTATGACAGTAATTGCTGCAATGTCCTCTTTGATTTAGATATAGTAATATCAATGTAATTGCCACTGGGAAAAAATTATAATGGCTGTTAATGATAACTAACACATAAACGGCAATGATCAGGAACATGTATTTTATATCACATTCAACCCTAGGCAGCAGTAAGAAACCCAGGGCTTCCAACAGTCTGGCGTCAGGACCTCAGGATGCAAGCCCCCTGCTCTCCCATGTAAATGAGCAGGTGGGTGACTATGGGGAGTGCAGGGACCTCCTCAGCTTCCCCCAGCTCCGCAATGGGGTCCTCCAGCCCTCCACAGCAGAGGTGGAGCAGCGCCAATGAAGCCGGGGCCCAGAACCTGCTTCTGCCGCAGGCCTGGAAACAGCGCGTTGACTGTCCACTGGGAGAGGGTTAGCGTGCCTTTCTTTGTTCGTTTCCTAACTCATGCACCTGTGCGCCACTCACTGTACTAAACGAGGACTCAAAGTCCACACAACGTGGTCTCTGTCTTCCCAACTGTAAACCCCAGGGGAGCTGGCATGGCATGGGTTTTGTCACGTCTGCATCTCCCTCCCATGAGCCATACAAGACCCATCCACAACAGCCAGCCCAGCAGTGTTTGTTGAAATAAGGTGGTCATCATGGAGTGGGAGATGGACGAGACAAGAGACCCTCATTGTCCATGGAGTGGGAGATGGGCGAGACAAGAGACCCTCGTTGTCCACGGTATGGAGTGCCCTGGCAGGCACAGGGCTGCATGAGTCACGGCACATCCATAGATGGAACAAGCTTTTCATCAGGAAGAGGCATTATTTCAGCTCTTAAGATGACCAATGGCCTGGATGACATTTTAGCTGTTTAACTTGTCAGCGCCCATTGTCACCTAGTGAAGAGGGACCCCTGGGGAAATTCAACTCCAGGCAGGCGACAGTGTGGTATAATGAGGGGATGGGAAAGGATCCACTGGGCTAAGGTGGGATCAGGGACCTGGGTGCTGGTCTAGACTCTGCCCCACTCCCTGACGTGACTGTCTGTCTATTTATGAAGCTCCTTGGGAAATTCCGATAATAATAATGATAACAATAGCTACAATTCACTTAACCTTGGGGAAGGCACTCCATTAACTGTTCTACTCAGATCTCATTTTACTCTCAAAACAAACATTTTAGGTGGTTGCTAATATTCATCCCATTTTACAGAAGTGGGTAGGCACAGAGAGGCTGAGTAACTTGCCCAAAGTTACACAGTAACTGGTGAAGCCAAGTTTTGGGCTAGCCAGTTGACTTCAAATAAAACTATACAAATATTAAAATCATAAAAAACTGACAAAATGGTTTTTAAAAAAAATTACTTGGCCCAAATCTAAGAGGAAGTAGAAACACAGAGAGGGATGTGGAGCACTGAAGCCACTTTTACTGTGAAGGAATTTGCCAAGAAGGGAGCTCTGGAGCTTCAGTTTCCACAGCTTTGCAAGGTGCTTGGGACATAAGATAAAATCCAGAGCCATCCAAGGTGAGAGCCTAGGTTCTGAGCAAAGACAGGGAAAAGAAAAAAAGGTCCCTAGTAATTATACCACCAGTCAACTCTTGTCTAGATTTAGAGATCAAATTCACATGATCTGGTTAGTCCAAAAAAACTCAAACCCATGAATTTAGTGCAGTGCGGATCCAACTGAGAGTGCACCCAAAGTGCCTGGCAGAAGCAAACATAATTCTGAAGGAATGCATCTTCATCTTACACCTCAAAGAATCCCCACGAGGAAAACGAGCAGATCACAGTGAGGAATATTTAATAATGAAAAGAAATAACACACCATGAGCCAGAAATGGGAGAAGCCAAAGAACACAGAGACAGACATGAAAAGGCATTAGGAATTAATGGTACCAGTAATAAAATAACAATGCTTACTCCATTTAAAGAAACAAATTTCAAGACAAAACATTAAAACAACTTTGAATACATGAAAAACAGTTGATACAATTTTAGGAAGTAAAAAAATAATAACTGAAATTAGGAATTCACTTATGGTTTAACTGCTGATTAGATATGGCTGAAGAGAGAACTCATGAAGTGGAAAACAGATAAGAGGAAACTGTCCAAAATGCACCACAGAGAGTCAAAGAGATGGGGAATATGGCCACTGCTGACTCCAGAAATTTATTCCAACCACAGACACTCATTCTCCAAGCTTACTTGATCTTATCAGGTGTCAAGGAAAGACTTTCATAAAGTTATGACTCATTTCTTCTCCACAGATTCTTAAATATTTTTTGACTGAGTGTTTGCATTGATCCAGTCATGTGACCAAGAAAAACATCCCAGTTCAAGCACATGTGAACCATGATCACCACATCACAAATGGCCTGCAGTATTTGTGTCATTGATGACAAAATGCACCCTGATTGCAGAGATGTTAAGTTGTGGAAACAAAGAATCAATGGAGTTAACTGGATCCTGACTTGAGAATATCAAGGCGTTTGGCCTCAGGGCAACCCTTCCCAAGCAATCCAGAAGAGAGCATCCAGAAGAGAGAGGCCTGAGCTTGCAGAACTGGTTGTGCAACAGGGTTTGTGCTTGCTTTCTGGCAAATGTCTGAGTGTATGACAGGCAAAAGAAAAGGAAGGAAGGGCAGAGAAGGGGTGAGAGCAAGCTTGAAGCAAGACTTTGGCTGGACCTGGTGGCATGGTGCACTGGAGAATGCACAGGGTTAGAATCCCACAGAGGCAAATTTGGAACCTGACTCTGTGTTACCCAGCACCAACCATTAACCAGTCTCAGTCTCTGTCTCTGTCTTTAGGAAATGGAGTCTGTGCCTACAGTGTCATTCTAAGGATAAGGAATTATAGTCAGTTCTCATTATTCACAGTAGTTATGCTCTATGAAGTCACCCAAACACTGAACTGGTAATTACTGAACCATCACTCCTAAGGGAAATACAGGGTGAGGTTCCTGCAAGCCTCTGGTCACACACTGATCAACCAATCAATACATAACCTTATTTTATGTGTTTCTGCTTAAAAAAACCTTAATATATATTATTGATTCATTAACACTGAACTCATGGCCAGCAGCACTATAACTCACACCCAGCAGCACTATGACTCATGCATGAGTGAAGCTTGTCTAACACCTATTTTCTCTGTAAGGCACATCACAGTCTTCTTATGCTTAGGAATACCAGACAGCACTTCAGCACTATGTTTGGGCATCATTTTGAACTGCAAAACCATCAACAAAAAGCACAAAAATGAGAACAACCCAGCACTAAGTAGACCATGAAAAGGACACGTGTTTACAGTAGGAAAGCTGAAACAAGAAGGCAGAGCATCACATTTTTCAACCTCAGCTGGGAGTACGTGTACCAAATTTTTTGACTCTCTGCACATGTCTGTGAATGACCAGGAAGGAACTATGAGTGTTGATTTGGGGTTACAAATAAATTTTAGTGAGAAGACAAATTCACAAATATGAAATCTGCAAATGAGGATCAACTGCACATATGTAAAAGCACTTGATCCTTGGAAGAAATTCAGCAGATGGTGATTCCTATAATTACTACTATGCAAACCCATTGGTGTCCTGATGAAATCCTACCGTTAGGTGAAACCGGCAGAGGAGGGCCAAGCAGAGAAGACAGAAGGGCTTACCCATTTGTCATTGATCCATCCATTCATTCAACAGAAATTTACTGAGTATCTGTTCTGCCTCATGCACAGAGAACAGAAAACATGATATTGTCTCCAACAAGTGATTTAAAGAACAGGTTACCATACAAGCGGGCTATTTCTGAGGTTGTACTACCACAACTGTTTAGAAGGTCAGACCCTCAGCACTGAGTATGTGCCAGATGTTGTTTTAAGCTCTTTACATATGGAAGCTCATTTAATCTTTACAACCATATGAGGCAGGTACTCGGTATTCTCATTTTACAGATGAAGATACTGAAGAAGGGTAAGTAACTGGCCCAAGGTGACACAGATTGAAGGTGGCAGGGGACTCCAGAGTCTGTGCCCTGAACACACTGTTACACCTATGTAACCATGTAGACTGTGGCTATTATGTCATTGGTATTTATGCCAAATTATTAAAACATCATGACCCAAAGACGGTTGACTTAGGGTTGAGGCATTGACAATATCCTAAATTGAGTCTCCATTATGCCGAGTGATCAAGTAAATTAATTTAAAACTCATTCAACTTAATGAAAATAATTAAATCCTCTGGCACAAAGCATATGTTAACCTAATAAAAGTCTCATATTTCTAACCATTGTTCGGTCTTGTGCACGTACCAAGAGTTTCCAATTGTAGGGGAAGCTGACTGTCAGCTAGGCAAGTGATGTTGGAGGGACCTTTTAATCTCTCTGGGCTTCACTTTCCTTATCTGAGAAATGATTTCCGATGCCCCATCCAGTTCTGACCTTCTGTGTCTCACACAGGTAATGAGACATCCATCCTCGCTTACCAGGTAGACACAACGTTTTCAACACATATTTGTTTCCCTTTCCTTCACTCTCTTTCCCCCACCGGCCCCCACTCAAACAATATTGAAAAATAAGACTTTGTCTTATTGACCTAGGAAAAATTTCTCTTCCTTAACCATATTTTCAGGGTCTGTCATGGAATTTTGAATGATCTAAAGAGCACATTGCTCTTCGAGTATTCTTCCTGCACTGTATAAGTTTCTGTGATTTGATTTATTAGAAGACTTGCACGCACCTTCACACTCTTGTTACACACAATTGGTCTGTTGAACATTCTGACTCAAGAGTGGCCAACTGGAAGGAGCCATTGACTTCCTTAAAGACATTTCTCTGACTGTTGGGGTAGAGTTGATCCAACAGTCTGCAGGCAGTTAGGCAGTAGGTAACAGGCACCTTAAAAGCATCTATAGCCTTCCACACATGAATGCCATTTCCAGAAATCTACTCAAGAGAAACAATCAGAGATGGGCACAAACATTTGTGTATTTTTGTCATACAAAGCTTTTTGTCATACAAGCTTTTGGTCATAGTGTAGTTTATAGTAGATCTCTGTGAGGGTATATACTGTATCCATTAAAAATCATTAGAGAAATTTCATGGTGCATTGTTGAATGAAAATACCAGGTTATAGGGGGCTGGCCCTGTGGCCGAGTGGTTAAGTTCTCGCGCTCCACTGCAGGCAGCCCAGTTTCATTAGTTCGAATCCTGGGTGCGGACATGACACTGCTCATCAAACCACGCTGAGGCAGCGTCCCACATGCCACAACTAGAAGGACCCACAACGAAGAATATACAACTATGTACCGGGGGGCTTTGGGGAGAAAAGGAAAAAATTAAATCTTTAAAAAAATAAAATAAAATAAATAAAATACCAGGTTATAAAACAGTGTGTACAGTATGACACTGATTTCTGTAAATCATGTATGCATTGAAAAAACCCTGGAAAGAAATTGGTTAAAATGCTAACAGTTGTATCTCTCAACAGCAGCAGCCAAAATACATAGCTGCTTTATATGCTTTTCTGTATTTTCTGAATTTTCCATAATAATCATGTATGTTTTATAAAAACCTTTTAGCATTTCTACTTTAATAAATGCATTCAACATGGCCTCAAGTCTTTTTATGGTCCAACATGGCACCAGTAACTGTCTGGGGCAGTCCTCTCTTTGGGGGCGGGGGGTCTTGACAGCATCCTCTCTTTCAGGGACCCGCAAATTCCACAGTGGGGCCAAGCAGATGCCACTGAACTTCGACCGGGTTAGGTCGAAGAGACCATCCCCCACCACCCCTGGATGCTTCAGATTATCACAGGCCTTTAGCTCCTTTGCCAGCAGCTAAAGCCCTAACCATGTTCTAAGTGATGTTTTGAGATATGGGGTCAAAACACGACCTCCCCACCCTGGAGGTCTGTGCCTGACACAGATGGAAACACACTGGCCTTGAGAAGAAAGGAAGGGGCACATCGGAAATGGGGTGCACTTTCTAACAGTCAGAATATCATACACCATCACTACTAAGGACTACAGACCGAACACCCAGCATTGGTTTAGTGAAAATAAAAAGGCAAGGTGAGTTTCACGTGCATTCATAGTATGTGATCATAAATGGGTTGGAAGTTAGTTCTGGATGGAAAAGTTAAAAAATCACAGATTTAGGCACTAAAGAACTGTGTCTCTGTCAGCTGTTCTGCAGCTTTAGTTTTGAATAAATATAACATCTCTTTATTTACCACTATAGATCACCTTAGTTTTGGGCCTATCGACTTGGTACAGGTTTAAATTGGAGCAATTCATGATGTTTCATCAAAGGCTTTTGCTGGGTCAACCCATGAATTCAGGCAACAAACTAAAAGGCTCCAATTTCAAAAGCGCCTATTTCACTTATTTCCAGCCCTGGAGGGGCGCTGGGAGTCCGTGTGGCAAAGGCTGCTCACCAGCCCTGTCTCCTCGAGAACACGGCTGGACTTTGATTTCCCGCCTCCTTTGCAAATAGTTGTGGTCACAGGGCTGAGGCTGAGCCACTCGCTGTGGGCAGGAGCGCCGTGGACCACTTCCGGCCAGACTGATGGAAACCCTTTGCCTGTGAGCCTCCCCGCGCCGGGCTCAATGCAGAGCGCTCCCAGCCCCCCAGAGAGCCTGGAACCCCGAGACCCAGAGTGGCCTGTGCCAGGCACTGAACAGGAATGCCCATTTCTTACTTTCAGCGTGAGGAAAAAACCCACAAAACTTCTGCTGTGTTCGGCCGGCGAAATGCTGGGTTTATCTGTTCCAACAGCTATCATTATCCTAATGAATGTGGACGGAGACCCAAATTTGAGCATCCTTTAAATAGGTGCTCATGTGTTGTTTGGGATTTTTTTCAGAAAATTACAAAGTGAGAACCAGTGCGCTCAATTTCATTTATGGATTTCCCTTCCAAACCAATTCATGCTGCCAGGGAAGAGTAACACATCTCAGCTTGCAGGGTATGTAAACAGTTCTCTCCAGCCGAGATCTCCAAAACCCAAGTCACAGATTCACCTAAAAGCTTTGCCTCCCGAAGGAGAACGCCATCATGGATGAGACCATTTCTCGGCATCACCTTATCTGTCACTGTGACCTCCTTTTCATCAGTGCACTGCTTCCAGCTTAAAGAGTCCCCTGCACCTGATTCACTGTTTGCTAATCTCGGTCAGCGACCCGCCCTCCGAGTCTGCACCTCTGCTGCCTGTCAAGCCTGCGCTCCCATCGCCACCCGGTTCAGTCCCTGCTCTTAACCACGGCTGTCTCAAAGCCCCACTGCCCTCCTCCATCCTCTCTTCCCACTGTCTCTTCCTCATTTTGGTGGATGACCTTACCTTCTCCTGCACCCAGAAAGCAGCTGAAGCCATCTGGAAGGAACGTCTCAAAACTGGCGCTCCACTCGCGCACACGTCTGCACCTGCCTCAGACTCTTCTCCTTCCACCCGAGAGGGCGTGCGCCTCGTGCCCGGGGCGTCCCTTCACCCTCCCTGGGGTCTGTTCTCCATCTCCTCCAGGAAGCATGGTGTTCTTAGAGGCGCTTTCTCTCCCTTGCCGCTGACTTTTCCTTCTCAACAAAGAAATGTGCTCAGTGCTCTTGTTCACTGGGTCATTCAGCTGAGCAAACATTCCTGGTCACTACATGCTAGGACTGCGCTAGGCACAGGACCACAAGAGCTCATAAGACACAGTCCCTGAGCGAAAGCAGCCCCCAGCAGAGAGGCGGCTGGAGATGTGTACACTGACAGTTACAATACCAAAGTCTTGTCGTAGGATTGTGGCCCCGGACCTCCACCTCCCTTCCCTTCAGTCGGCTTCTTGGAAAAGTCCTCTGCCCTGAGCGCCCCCTGCTCCATCTTCCACTCTCCCTGCCTATGGCACTCTCACCGCCGCCTCCACCATGCCGCTGAAACAAGGGCGAATTCGCTCGCGGCGCCTGCGTTCCAAATCTGATGATCCCCTTCCTGACACTGCATCTAACCGTGTGACCTTTCCTTGGTCCTCCGCCCAATCCATCTCAGTCTCCTGGAGTGGCCTCACCTGGGACACCACAGTCAATAGCAAAAGCCCCCCACACCCCTGCCGATGGCACTGGCGTTGAATGGAATTCCCCACGGAGGGAATTCTGACAGAGCCGGCTCTCCATCCTCCGTCTCACCCCATTGGGAGACCCTACACGCAGAGTCTCTCCGGATATCCCCCCCTCGGACCACAGTCCGTGGCAGCCTTGGCAGAAGCTTGCGATGTGTGATGACCTCTTTGAAAGTCTCAGAGTAGCACCAGGACCAGGAATTGAAGGATTATGTAAATACTAGAACATGTCTGTTCTACAATAAGATAAATGGCAAAATCCAGCGCAATTTTTAGCGTGATGAGGTCAATGTTTTTATTTAGGGGGAAATAAGTTTTTGAATTTATCATTAAAAGTCAACCAGAAAATAAGACTTTACATACAAAAATGCATTCACTTATAACTTTCCAGTTATATATTTTGTATACACTGTGAGGCTCCTTATTTTTAAGCTGGTTATTTCCTGGGTACTATTATTGTAATTTAGTTCTTAAATTCTGAATTTTGCCTTTATTTAGAAATAGCAATGTAACTTAGAGAAGGCAACATAAATCAGTACACTGAAATGAATCCCCATTGCCCGTATCACGCACAACATTGTGTGGACAACAATTTAGCAGAGGCTGGGTTATTATGACTGATGGCAAGTGTTGGATTTCGAGAGTGGTAGTGGTGCCCAAATGAGCCAAAAAACTCACGGCTGCCTCTCCCAGAAGGTGGGCTGCAGGCATCTCGGCCTCCACCGGGGCTCCATCAGCAGCAGGAGGCAGCTGGTCCTGACTCTGCCCGGGTAATCACAGACAAGGGGAACTAGTGTCATGCAGATCAGACGGAGTCCTTAGCCCCGCCTCACTTGTTCCCCACAAATCAAATCACAGCTAACATTTAGAGTGTGTACCAGTTTCCTAGGGCTGCTGTAACAGATTATGAAAATGTAGCTTAAACAACAGAGGTGTATTCTCTCACGGTGGGGGAAGCTAGAAGCCCCAGATCAAGGGGCCCCAGGGCCACGCTGTCCACAAAGGCTCTGGTGGAGGACCCTGTCTTGCCTTTCCAGCTTCCGGAGGTTCCTGGAGATCCTCAGCTCATGGGGGCAGCACTCTGGTCTCTGCCTCTGTGGTCACATGGCTTCTCCTGGGTGTCTGTGTCCTAATTTCTTCTGACAAGGATGCCAGTCATTGGACTAGGGCCCACCCTACTCCACTATGATCCCATTTTAACTTGATTACACCTGCCAAGACCCAACAGGGTCCATTCACAGATACCAGGCATTAGGACAGCAACATATCTTTTGGGGGACACAATTCTACCCACTACAGAGTAGTTCTCACATGCCAGACATTTTGCCATGTTTTTTCCTTGAATTGTTTCACTTCATCCTTATGACAATTCTATGAGGTAGGAACCCCCATTCTACAGAGGATAAAACTGAGCCTTAGAAACTCCAAGTCGATTGCCCAAGGTCACACAGCTCACATACGGCAGAAGTAGATCTCACCCTCCAACCCAGCTCTCAACCATGAGGCTGGCTGCTGAAGAAAAACCGCAAGTCATTGCAGTCTAGTTTGAGTCAGTGTTCTGGGCCAAATGAGTGGTCAAATCTGAAATTAGGACTGAACAGGGTGTCAGCGAAGGCTCCCAGCTAGTGAGGGAGGATTTTAGTCTGAGAAAGCCAAGCGTTTTCAATATGAGAACCCACACACGCAAGGCCCTTGCAAAAGCCACTGGATGCTCCCGGCCCACACCCCAGGGTCTTGCTCCATAAATTATTGTCTGAAATGGCCTTCACTCATCACCCCGGTTTTGTGCCGTGTGGGGTTACAACACCATCCCCATTAACTCCAGCCCTGCCTCACCCTCCTGCCTCCCTCTGCTGGTGGACCCCGCACAGGTCCACATATGGGAACGCCAGCCAGCCACCACTATGATGGCCTGATTGCAAAGCTAACTAAACTAATTAATCACAACAGATTAATAAGAGTGACAAGGTGAGAGAGGTGACATTCTCCAAAATCTCCAATTTGGTACGAGAGCATGTATTTTTTTAATCCCCACAGCAATTTATTTTCTGTATAGCAAAGTTTCTCCAAGAATGTCCCAAAATGTAGTCAAGGTTAACTGCCATGAGCTTATTCAATATTTATGATTCTTTTTATTTGTATTACTAGGACTTTTTGGGGACTCCAAAAGGTCCATTAATCAAACAGAGTGACAAAATGAGCCATTTGACAATTGGAACAAGGGCTGCATATTATTATGATTATATGTATGTATATATATACATACACACACACACACATATATATGTTGGTCCAGGAATAAAAGAACCAACTTAACTTCATCAACAGTTCCTGATTAATTGTTACAAAGTGTCATCCATAAATTTCCCTTCGATCCAATAATCCACTCAGACGATTTAACAATATCCCCAGCGAGTTGGCTTTATTGAGGCTGAGTTCCTGAGAAGAGAAGGAGGTGACACAAATAGCTCAAGTGACTGGAGACAGTCGGTGGACAGAGCTCACAGAGCTGACAGCTCTGAAATACAATTATCAGTGTGATCTGCTTAAGAATTCATCATCAGCTCCTGCCTTCTGAAGACTTAAAAAAACGCCGAGACATACAAAGAGAAAGAGGTGATAAGAAGGCATCATTTTCCTCCAGCCTCATAACTGTAAATTGAAGAAAATTATTTTCTTTGCCTCCAGCTCATTGGCATATAGGCAGCATTATATTATAATTTCATAAGCATAAATCCTTTGAATAAATTTCAGAAGAATAACTGAATTAGAAATGCAAGGAAAGTATCTAAAAAACTTAACTGTCCTGGGCGGGAGAAGAGGCACGAGAGGGACTGGGGTGGGCGGTGGGGCAAGGACCCCTTTCTGGCGCCTTTCCTGGGTTCCCAAAGGCCCAGGAAGAGCTCTGTTTCAGGAAAGGCAGTTTTTAACCCCACTCTGTGCCTGATGGCAAATAAAATAACCCCTTCTCCTCTCCCCACTCTTATGTTCCAAGGAATTTGAGTCGTAATTCATCATAAATTAATTTTGGAGAAACAACAGGCTTGGGGCATGTTATAATTATTGTTATTTGTTTATTTATTATCATGTTAACCATTATTTATTATTATGTTAAGCATATGTGAGATCACAAAGGTTGCTCCCTGTGGTTTCCTAGCAACGAGTCAGTGAGTTCTTCATACACAAGTTTCCAAACATCTTACTCCATTACGGCGCGGGTGGGAGGCAGACCTGGGTTAGCGGACCCTGGATTCTGTCCCTTCCTGAGAGGACTCGGTGAGATGGACTGTGGAGATGAAGGGTCTGTCTGGCCCCATGGTGATGGTTCGCCAGCTGCACAGCACATCATTTTCAAACAAAGATCATCGAAAGGCGAAACCCTGGTTGCAAACAGAGACACCAGGGGCTGGCTCAGGTTGGACAAGGATGTCCTTTCCAAGGCCAGTCTTGGTCCTTGGAGAGAAGGCCACTGGACACCCTCCATGGGCCAAGAGACATCTGAGAGGAGGAGGCTGAGGGTTGGGGGGAGCAGGAGAGACTCCCCGAGGGCCTCAGTGTCCCCACCCCAGCCTGGAGCGGCCACATGCTGCTCCCCATCTCCCCAGGACAGCCCCGACTGGCTTCCTGAGCTGTCACCACATGATGGGAGCAGAGGGACAGAGCCTCTGGCTTTCAACTGTGTTCAGACGGCCTCTCAGGAGGATGAATACCCATCAGCAAAATCCCTTGTGTTAGACCAGAAATGCAAAGAGGAACTGGGTTTACATTTTTTCCTGCAAGGGACCCCCTTGTGCAGAGGTAGGGAAATCTTATCTGTGGGCCCACATAGTGGGACTGGAGTTGCTGGTGGACTGGAGTGACCAGGGCAGCTCCTTTCTCTGGCCCTCAGATGGCCCTCAACACCTTGTATATGATTACTGAAGAAATTTCAGGCCAAGGGGCCTGGTGATGCAGCACATGCTCGCTGGGGTAGGGCCACTCCACACAGTCTCCAACGCAGCGTTCTCCTCCTGCTGAACAGTGGACTTCCCCAGGAGTGGTATTTTTTTCCTAATAAACTTTTAATTTTAAAATAGTTGGATTTACAGAAAAACTACAAAGAGAGTACAGAGAGTTTCCGTATACTGCTTACCCAGTGTCCCCTGTCATTAACGTCTTCTATTACAATGGTACATTCACCACAATGAATGAACCAATATTGATTGATGCATTATTATTAACTGAGGTCTGTATGTTATCCAGATTTCCTTAACTTTTACCTAATGTCATTTTTCTGTCCCAGGATCCCATCCAGGACGCCACCTGACATTTCGTCATCATGTCTCCTTAGGCTCCTCTTGGCTGTGACAGTTTCTCAGTCTTCCCTGAGATTAATGACCTTGACAGTATGAGGAGGACCAGTCAGGTATTTTGTAGAATGTCCCTCAATTTGAGTTTGGCTGATGTGTTTCTTATGGAGAGTGTTAGGCACCGCATATCTATGTCCCCAAAATTCATATGTTGAAATCTAACCCCCAAAGTGATCTTATTAGGAGGTGGGGCAGTTGGGAGGTCATTAGATTACAAGGGTGGAGCCCTCCTGAATGGGATTAGCACCCTTAGAAGAAAAGGCCAGAGGGAAGCAAGCTTTTCTTCCTGCCCCAAGGGGGCACAGCAAGATGTCGGTCATCTGCATCCCAGAAGAGGGCCTTCACCAGGCCATGCTGGCATCCTGATCTCGGACATCCAGCTTGCAGAACTGTGAACAACACATGTCTGCAGATTATAAGGCACCAGTCTGCGGTCCTTTGTGTTGGCAGCCTGAACAGACTAAGACATTTAGACTGCCTTTACAGGTTTAGGAGAGGACGACCTCAGAAGGAAAGGACCATTTTCATCACATCGTATCAAGGGTGCATGCGATCAACAGGACTTATCATTGATATTAAACAGGTTCACCTGGCTGAGGTTGTGTCAGGTTTCTCCACCGTTGAGTTGCCCTTTTCCCCCTTTTCCATACTGTGCTTGGGGGCAGGGGCCCCCTCTGGGCAGCCCACGCTCAAGGAGGAGAGAACTATGTTGTGCCTCCTCGAGGCAGAGTTTCTACATAAATTATTTGGAATTCTTCACAGGAGATTTGTCTCTTCTCCTCCGTTCATTTATTTATTCAATCATTTATTTACATCAGAACTTGTTTTATACTTTGAGTTATATTCCAATACTGCTTTATTCATTTGTTGCTCAAATGCCTTAACCATCAAGAGTCCTTTCCACTGCTCCTGTGTCCCTTTGACGTACCCCATCGTGGTGGCATTTAGGTTGCAACCAAGACCAACTACCAGAATCTGCTGAGACAGGACTTAGGCATCAGTTTTATTTTATTTCATTTTATTTTATTTTATTTTATTTGCTGAGGAAGTTTCGCCCTGAGTTAACAGCTGTTGACATTCTTCTTTTTGTATGTGAGCCGCCACCACAGCATGGCCACTGACAGACAAGTGGTGTGGGTCCTCACCCAGGAACTGAACCCAGGCCGCTGAAGCAGAGTGCGCCTAGCTTAACCACTAGGCCACCGGCACTGCCCCAGGCATCAGTATTTTTAAAGCTTCATCTGTCTGTCAAGACCTTTCTACTTTTACATTTGGTCAATGGTCAATGTCCTGCCAGTCTCAGGATTGTTCCACCCTTGCATCAAGCACATGGATCAAGGGGTGCTTCTCCATGCTCCAGAAACAGCATGGAACTTTACCAAGATGTGTGGCTGTATGTTTGAAAGAACTTTCGAGGGGCTGGTTCTTTTTGTTGTTTGGTGCGTGTGTGGGAGGAGGAGTGCCTTTTCCTTTTCCTTGTTTATCCCTTGAGAACCTTCTCCGTTAGACTCTTTGTGTCCCAGAGACCAGGGCTTGAATCCAGGCTCCTTCCCTCCCTAGCCGGTGATCCCAAGCAAGGGGTATGGTCTCTAAGCTGCAGGTCTCCCAGCTGTAGATGGAGCTGCACTCAGACCACTGTCTATTAAATCAGAAACAGGTGGACAGAGCTTAGCACAGCACGTGGCACGTGGTCGACACTCTCAGTTTGCTCTTCCTTCCTTTTCCCTTCTTCCTCTCCTGTCCCCTGGGGAAATGAGACAGGCCTGAAACTGGGGCAGGAGAGGCCATCTTCTCACTCTCCCTGCCTCAGCTTTGCCCTGGACCAGAGCACAGCACTCCACATGAGGGACATCTCCGAAAAACAGTATCCAGGTGGGTCTGTCCAGTCACAGCAGCAAGAAACAAACCTTCTGAGCATCGCACGCCTGCAGGGCATCCATTGCCTGCAGGGCATCCCTAACCTGCAGGGTATCCCATGCCTGCAGGGCATCCCTTGCCTGCAGAGCATGCTTCACCTCCCATCCCCTGGCACCCTTCCCCACTTGGAGGCTGTCCCCTTCTGCTCACTCAGACACCCAGCACACTCTCCCACTGAAACCTGCTCTGTGGCATTCACTGACTGGTGGCAATTGTTTAACTCAAAGGAATTAAACTCAAATGGATCACCACCCATTCTTACTTGGAAGTCCCGTTGAGGAACAAGAGCACTTCTTTGCTTGAGAAGCCTGCTTGGTTGCCCAAGGCTACTTGGGAGGCCAGCGCCAAAGGCCGCCCCACTGTCTTCATCATGATGTGGGATCTTTGAGGGGACTCTGGGGTGGTTTGCAGAATCCAGGGACCAGCCAAACAACTGAGCCTTGGGCTTGGGGCAGCTTGGGAGCCTCGCAGAACCACTTGTGAGCACTCTCCTGGGGCACACCATTCAGGTGACGTGCCTCCACCAGGACTCTGTACAACTTTCACAGTCGTGGGATAAAGAGCCCCACTGACCACCAGTGAGATGTCTCCAGCTCGGGGTGAGTCAGCCATGGTTGGAAGGGCAGGGGGTGTAGGACACACAAGGCTGCTGGTGGATCATTACCCGCTGAGCAGCCCACCAGTACGTGTCCATGTAAATGGCAGGTACTGTCTTTAAAACAGAGCTAATACTAAAACAATGGTATTAGCAACAATAGCTTCTCCCTGAGCAAGTATTACATGCTAGGTACCGTAGACAGTATCTCCTTTAACCTTCTAGACACTATGAAGTAGGCATTGTTAAACTCCACAGGTGAGAAGACAGCCTGGGAGAGGTCAGTGACACAGGCCAGCACACGTCAGAACTGGGCCTGGAGCCCTATCTTTCTGACTCTAGAACCACTGTCATGTTTAGGATGCCGCAGTGGCACAAACAACCTGCACATGACGTAGAGATCCAGGACAATGCCAAGGAGACACCTGCAGCTACTCTTGCCCAGACGTGCTACACCAGGCATTTGATTTGCCCCGCTTCCGAGTGCCAGGACACTCATGGAAGAGCACCGATTTCCTACAAGAACCTCAGAAGCTCCTTCAAAACTGGACCACTTGCTATTTCCCACACACGACTTAGTTCATACAGTTTCCCTCCCTTCTTGCCACTTGTCGGGATCCTTCAAGGCTCAGGATAAATGCTTCTTACGAGGAAATTCTTCTTCCTGATTTTTACTCTGCTACGCATATATTCAGATACTTTCGCATCTTTGAGGAGTGGCACTTGGGATATTTAGCTTTGCACTGAGGTATTTAAGTTCATCTGGCACTCCTTCCGCCATTCCGCTGTCATTCTCTTCAGACAAGATGTGGGTCCTCCTCGTCACCTGATCCTCTATAGCATCCAACCTGGGGTAGGCTCTCCAACGCTACTGGGTACAGATGGTTTGAGACTGAATGACACCTGTCCTGAGTCCTTCTCTGTGGGGAAGAGGACCTTTTCCATCACGCCATTTCCCACCACCTGGAGAATGAAGGCGAGAGCACGTCCTCCGTCCTTACAGTGATGGAAAGAGATATGGAAAAATGCCAAACATGATCACTGTGCCATTCATCAAGTCCGTTGACAGGTCTTCCGGTCCTCCCTGCACCCCCAAAGGTAGATGCAGCTACAGACCTGCTTCGGCCAATGAGATGTGGGAGTCAATGAAAGAGTCCCTTCAAGGCAAAGACTCAGAGCCAGTGCGCTCATTGCTCCCACGTTCTCTTTTCCTGCGTGGGCATTGGAGGAAGGCCGTGTCTAGATGGAGTTCGGTCAGTGGGGGCCCCGTGTGACCCTGCTGACCTCTCCTGCTGACTCTCTTTGTACGTGTAGTGAGAAGAAGAAATACCTCATATGTGTTAAGCGACTGAGACTTCGGGTTACTTGTCACCAGGGCATAACCTAGCTTTTTTGACTGCATAGTTACACATTGTACCTTCTTCTCAGAATAATCAGGCTCTTGTTTGTTGATAGAAAGAGGGTTCATAACAATGAAGCTAAATAATTGACTGTGGTAACAAAATTTGTATAATATAGCCTCAGCTCTATTGTGCAGTGTAATTCCAAGCAAACACACACATACACTAACCCATACAGTATGGACTTTCCTTGGAAGCAATTTTTCATGCTCCTATGAAAGCTGTTAATTTTTCTTATTGGAGGTAGGCCAATTCGGCTCAGTTGACAAAGGCGTCCATTGCAAAATCCATCTAGCATTGTTTCCGAAAGCTACCTAAGGTGCGGTCTAGAAGACTGGATATTTTCTCTTAACGAAAAGATAGTCAGACAAGGGGAATAATGCCTTGCCTTTCTTTCTTCCTTTCTCTTTCTTCCCTTAAAAAACTCAGAATGATGTTGTGATTAACTTGCATTTTGCAGCATAGTGGATATGACAGTCAACCAAATTAATCCCATTATGCAAAACCCAGTTCACAAATGGTGTTGCATTTTTGCAAAATTATGTCAATTTCCCCATAAATTGGAGAGACCGTGTCAGTTTTCTGAACTGCTCATTGACGGTCCCCAGTGCTGCATGTCTCTATTCCTCTAATTCAGAAAGATACAGATTTTAGCTCCATGGCACACATCAGGATTCATAACTTTAATGTTGGTATTTTTGTTTATGTGAGACTTGCAGAAGAATTACCATTAGTTTTCACATTCATTTAAAATCTTCTGCTTCATACTCATCATGGTGGAAAACTTAGGAGCTTGAAAAGAAAATGGTTAAAACGAAATTCGTAATTATTTTGATATTAAGAACACGATTCATTCTTTCTTTCCACTTCTAAGGCTCTTAGCCTTCTCCAGCCAGGCGCCTGCCGCCCTTGCCCGAGTCCCTGCCTCTCTGTCTGCTCGAGAGCGGTCAGAGAGCAGAGAGGGCTCCCAACTGCCGTCCTCCTGGCCAGCAGCAGACGTGCTGTTGGTGGCCAAATCTGCTTGGCATTGACTGTGATCTGTGAATTCCCTGTAACTGGACCAAGTTGTCAAATTAAACCCACTTCTGCTTTGAGCTGCAGAGCAGCCGGGATCTGGAAGGCTCTGCTCTCTGACCCCTGTCACCAGCCCTCCGAGCCTCACACATCTGCTCTCTGGGCGCTGCCTTTTCACATTTCAAATGCAGCAGGCCCCTCCAGGCTGAGCTAAACGTGGCCTCCTCTCTCTCTCTCTCTCTTAAAGGGAGAAAGAAAAAGCTTCCTTGTTTTGAAGACTGGCGCTCTGAGAGCTAAATTACTCACTGAATTCAGAAAATCTATTTTTTAATGGTTATTCTTTCTTTGCGTAGCACTTTTTATTCCGGTAATGCTTTCTTGAACAGTGAATTGTTGACTTTTTATGCTTTAGATTTATTAGACATGTGTCAAGTTGTCAACCTCCTACCGTTTGCATTTGTGTCCACCTTGCAAACAGCAGGGAAAAATACTTTTTTTTCCACGAACGTTCACTTCTTGGCAGTTCTGAAACAAATTTTTGAACAGTTGCTGTTCCTATTGATAGCAATAGTTTGATGTTTCAAAAAAAACCAGGGTTTTATTTTCCCCTAAAATTTTGACATGTTCTGTCATATCATATCATATCATACCCTGATGCATCAAAAACAAAAAGAAGGGAGGGCCCAGCCTGCACCGTTCACATAGATCATGGGCCTCCGCTACACACCCACCCATCTGTTCACCGCTTCCCTCCTTTTGTTCGGCTCTGATGCTGGTATTCCTCAACAAAATGTGTTCCTGCTTCTTCCAGGAGCTGCAGGCTCGCCAGGCTCTCCTTGGTGAGAAATAGCTCCAAGGAATAGGAGACTTTTCTTGTTTTCCTAATTTAGATACAACCACGGAACCAACAATAAAAAAGGAAGAGTATACAAATGAAGTGAATCCCAGTAGCCTCAGGCCAGTGTCACCTAAAATTGCTGAAACTCTGAAAAAAAGTCAACAATCAGTTTCTCCCAGAGTCTTTCTGGTCTTCAGGCAGGGCCACCACGATCTCCTTGCTGGGACTTTGACAGGACGGGCCAGTGTGACCGGAGGCCTCCTGGCCCTCCCCTGGTAGCTTGTCCTCCATCCGAGGTGGCAAGACTTCCAGGAATGGGAGGTGGGATCATGGGTGGGCCCCACCACGTGCCCGCTCTCCACACTATCTGCCCAGGCCACTCCCGGTCCATCCTCCTTTGTTGCAGCCTCCGGGTGAGACTCATCAGAGACCTAACTCATCACCTCCAGTTGCATGGGAGGTGCCAGCTTCCCATGGGCCAGATTTCAGGGGAAATTACCACGATTTAAGTAGACCATGAGCACTCAGGATGTGAGATGCCACTTAATCCACGCATCAGCCTGAGGATTCCAGGTGAACAGGACCTGGTGCCCACACTAGTGAAGGGACAGACACACAGACAGACAAACAATGGGACACAGGGCTGAGCCTCCAGAGGAGGCAGCATTTGGGCTGAATCCATGTGGAGATTAAGAACATGCTCCATGGCTGGGAGCTGAACACACAGGACAGGCCGTAAACTGGGATTAGCACGGGAATTTGCGACTCAAGGAATTGGGTTTGGGGTTTTCTTCTCCCACTTGGTGACAACACAGTCCTGCCCGTTCGTCCAAGCTGGAACCTGAGAGCCCACACTATCCTCTCGAGGGCCAGGCTTCATGGTCACACAGGACCCCTGATCAGCAGGGCCCATGCTTGGTTTAATGCTCTTGTGTCGCCATTTTGAAATTCCTAATAACTCTATCTTTGAACTTGTGTTTTGTAAGTCTAGTCCAGTGGGATGAAAGCATACATGTGAGCAGAGGGGGTGCCTGCAGCATGCATCCACTGGCCTTGCTTGCCTCCCCAGAGAGCTCATGATGCCCTGGGAGCACTCAATGCCAGCAGACCCGTGGTACATGGGAGTTCAGCGAGACTCAAGTGAGGACAAGACAGGGGTGTTACGTCTGTCTAGGACTGAGCCAGCGGAGGCACTGACAGCCCCAAGAGGCCAGACTTTCTGGGAACCAGAACTTGCTTGGCATGTAGAAAGAAGGCAGTGATATCCTAAGAGCCATGAATGACCAATGGACCCTACCACATCCTTTCTTACTCAAGTTCCTTCCCTGTACTAGCCAACCACTCATGCTGAAAAAGATGCCACTGAAGGAAATGCAAAGATGGGACAATCCATAGACCTTCTTTCTTTCATTCCTTCCTACTGACCAGTAAGCCTGGGGAAGAGAGTGTTGGTAGAACGTGTGCACATCAGGAAGCTGACTAAAAATACTTGTGAGTTTTGAGCAGCATTGTCATTGTTTTGGTAAGAACTAAATAGCTCGCGTCACTTGCAAATGCAAGCTCTTGAAGAAGAATCGTGTAATTCTGGTGATTCCACGCACAGGTGAAACACGCCGACACCTGCATTTACAGCTGGCCGTGTATGACGTAAAGGTGAACAATTAAAATCATGTTAGTAATTTAAAATTTCGATTTTTCATCACTTAGTGAACAACATTAAATAGCAAGTAACAACTACTGTTAGTCGAGAGGCCACTGAAGAAAGAAGAGAACTTTCTCGCTGGGTCCCTTTCATGGCTCTTTTTTCCTGGCTTTGAACAGGGTCCTGCATTTTCACGTTGCACAGGGCCCTGGAGGTTCTGTGGCTGGGGATGCTCCCCTTCCACCCTCCAGTCACTCCAACATGCCCACTCTGCCTCCTCCACGCTCTTGGATGAAGGGCGTTTCTGGTGGCAGCTATAATACAGTGTCACCCACATTGTGCCCACTGCCCCCTCCAGGCTTTCCTGCTGGCTTGTCTCCATGCCCCAGCCAGGACGCGCTCTCCAAGATTTAGTCACCACATTCCATGTCCTTCTCTTGTAAGGCCCTTTGGTGTCTCCCCACCTCCTACAAAAGAAGGTCCGACATCTTCACTCATCACCCCCCACCCTGCCTCCTGCTTGGCCGGGACCTCACACATGTGGAGCATCTTGCCAGAACTGCCGTCCACCCGCCTCTATTCCCCCTGCTCAGCCCACACACCACCCCCTTCTGGAAGTCCTGTGTGGCCTTGTGGGCTGGCTTAGCAGTGCTGTGAGGGCGTCCCTTTGTTGCACTCAACTTGCCATCTGTCCCTCTGCCCGCTGGCCTGTGGCCTTCCGTCAGAGCTGCCTGGGACTCCCTTCATCGCCAGTGCCCACGCAAAGCAACTTAAAAGGTGAGGGGGCTGAGCCTTTCGAGGGTTTTAAGCCAGGACTTGAGTAGACTTGCATTTTAGAAAAATCATGCTGCTTGTGATGTGAGAAGGGATTGCGGGCAGGGGCGGGGACAGGACTGGGGCAGAGGGAGCAACCAGGAGGAGGCGGCAACCGTCCTGGCAGGAAAGGAGGAAGGGCCAACCTAGGGACTGGGAGTGGGGACAACAGAAAGGTCAACTGGAGATACTGAAGTGCTTGCTGGAAAGAGGGCTGGGGTTCAGGGGTGGGAGACTCATCAAGGCCAGCCGCTCAGAGGGCATGGGCTCTGTGCTGAGCAGGGAAGGGCCGGGCCAGGAGGGTGGGCTGGCTTCTGCAGGCGCTGGCAGAGGGGACCCCAGGTGTTGGCTGAGCTCTGGGCTTCAGTTTCCCATTCAGTGTAAGAGGGTGGGGTTGGCTCCTTCCAGCACCAACAGTCTAGAACTCTGCTGCATTTCCATAAGGCAGACAGCATGGCGCTCGTGTGATGCTCTTGGTTGGGTAGGCTCCCTGCCCTTCTAGAGCTATATTGGTCTCCCATGGGTGCTGTAACAAAGAACCCAAAACCTAGCAGCTTAAAACAGCAGAAATTTATTCTCTCACAGTTCTGGAAGCCAGGAGTCTGAACTCAAGGTGTCGACAGGACCATGCTTCCTCCAAAAGCTCTAAGGGAGGACACTTCCTCGCCTCTCCCAGCTTCCGGTGGCTCCTGGCAATCCGGGGCCTTCCCTGGCTTGAGGCTGCACCGCCCAATCTCTGCTCCATCATCACCTGGGCTTCTTCTCTGTGTGTCTGTGTGTCCTCTCCTCTTACAGGACACCAGTCATTGGCTCTAGGGGCCACCCTAATGCAGTATGACCTCATCTGAACAAATCACATCTGCCAAGACTCTCTTTCCAAATCAGCTCACATTCTGAGGTTCCAAGTGGACTTGAATTTTGGGGAGATACTATTCAAGCCACAACACCTGCACTTTCTTGTTAGTGTAGGAATTCTTGCCTAAACCAGGGCTCCAACACAGGCCGTGTGCCTGCAGTCTCCCCAGGTCAATGAGAAGAAAACATACACAAAGTATACTTCCTCTTCCACATATCTGAAATTATTATTTTGGGGTAAGTTGTATAATGTACTTAATATTGTAGTACTGTGGTGTATGTGTATAACTAACAAATAAATATACACTCATTGGGAGGCGTACAGATTTTTTAGCGATGGGATTTCATAGTCAAAAAAAGCATGGGGATGCTGCTGAGATGGTGTGCTCCTTGACAGAGGATCCCCTCAGACGCTCCTGGATACCCGTCACCTACAGCTGAGATTGGCTCTCAGTAATTGCTTAATGTGCAGTAATTAAATGGGACTGAACAGAAAGAAAACACCTGTTCATCATCTTCACCCTCTGGGAGGCTGTATCATGTAGTGGTTATGAGCCCTGGAGTTCAAATCTACAGCTTGGCCACTCTGGCCTCGTGATCTTGGGCAAATTACTTCACTGGGCTGTGCCTCAGCGGTCCTACCTGTAAAGGGGGTTGAGAATAGTCCTACCACCTGTGCCTGCTGCAAAAATTAGATTATGTAGGGGCCGGCCTGGTGGTGCAGCGGTTAAGTGCACATGTTCTGTTTCTCAGCGGCCCGGGGTTCGCCGGTTCGGATCCTGGGTGTGGACATGGCACCACTTGGCAAAAGGCATGCTGTGGTAGGCATCCCACATAAAGCAGAGGAAGATGGGCATGGATGTTAGCTCAGGGGCAGTCTTCCTTAGCAAAAAGGAGGAAAAAAAGGAAAAAAAAATTAGATTATGTAATATTTATCAAGGATTCAGCACAATGCCTTGCCCCCCAAATATTAGCTGCTGTCCTCACAAAGATGGCAAGTGGGACTGAGAGGCAAAGGCCGGTCTCGTGTGGCCCCAGCTCTGCCCTTTCTGCCCTTGTGCATTACGGAGCCTCTGTCGCCCCTGCCTGAGCACTAATGCTTGCTCTCGAGGACCATGATGCAGGCCACGGGCACTTCCTCCCCACAGAGGAGAAGGGACTTTGGGAAGCCAGGTTGAGGGCCTATTTGAAGTTCTATCACTCTTTACTCTTGAGCCACCCTGGCAACAAAAACATGTCAGATGAGGTAGGTTCAAGCGTGTGTGTGTGTGTACGGTGTGTGTGTGTGTGTGTGCGCGCACGTGCGTGCACATGAGCCGAGGGAGAGGGAGCTATGATGAGCTCCATCCCAGGCTAATGAGGCCTGTAAGAATGGGGCGAAATCACACCGATCACTTTGCTGCAGAATTGCATGGTAGAATTATAATTAATTTGTTGTCAGACATTACCCATAGGCCTTTTTTAGCATTTCTACTTTCCTGGCTGTTACTGCCCATTGAATTCCAATGTTTTGGATTAATTTCCAACATTTTGGATTAATATCCTCTGGTTAAATCCTCCTGTAGTTTTCCACACTGAGTCTCATTCTATTTCTTGTCTATGTATCTGGGCTCTTTGAGTGATCTCTCTCACCACTGGTCTTCTCAACACCTCCCAATTTTGTATAATCTGTGAATTTAATTAACAAGTCTTTATCTTCTCCTCCAGATAATTAACAAAGATGTTAAATAAAGCCAGGCTTAGTGTTGACCCCTGGGGCACCATGCTAGACCACCCCTCCTACGTGATACACAGCTATTTATCATTATCTTTGTTGATAGCCCTTCCGCCAATTTTAGCCAATGTGGCAGAGCTCACCTGAGTATCAGAGGAAACTCATTTGCACTGGTCAGAGCAACCCCAAGGCAGCGCAGTCGCCTCCAGGTCTGGGCATGCACCGACCCCCGGCCTCCCGGTCCAAGGATCACACAGGGCATTTCACCAGCAGGCATCTCACTCCCTCCCTGACAAGCATTTATGTTCCCGTTTCTCAGCCTCCTCTGCAGGCAGCTCTTTCTTCCCCAACACGTGGATATAAACAGGCCTCTCAAACTGAACCATGTCTCTCCCACTCCTCAAACTTGATGGTCCCACTGTCTTCCCCTTCAGCAAAAGCCAACTGCCTCCTGGCTCAGGCCAAAAATCTTGGCCTGGTCCTTGACTGTGCTCTTTCATGCACACCCCACAGCCAGTCTGTTAGCAATCCCGGTGGGCGCTGCCTTCAGAGTGCGTGCAGAATCTAGTAGCTCCTCCCTCCGTCTCAGCCGACCTGCCTGATGGCCGCCACCCCCCATCTGTTCTCCCTCTTTCTGCCTCAGCACAGCAGCCAGAACCTGTGAGATAAAGTCAGACAGCGTCAGTCCTCTCTCAAACCCCTCCGAAGCCTCCATCCTGAGTAAAACATGAGTTCTTATAACGATGGATGAGTCTCCTCTTGCTGATGTAACGAGGTACCACAAACTTAGAGGTGCAAACCACACAAATGCATTATCTTGCAGTTCTGGGGGTCGACAGTCCCCAGTAGGTCTCATGGGTCGAAGTCAAGGTGTTGGCAGGGCCATGGTCCTGCCTGAGGCTCTGGGAGAGGGTTTGTTTCTCTGCCCTTGCTGGCTTCTGGCGGCTGCCCTCATTCCTTGGCTCATGGCCACATCACTCCAACCTCTGCTTCCGTCATCACATCTCCTTCTCCCACTCTCCCACCTCTCTCTTCCGCTTGTGAGGACTCTTGTGATTCATAGGAACCACCGGATAATCCAGGATTTTCTCAAGATCCTTACCTGGATGACATGTGTAAAGTCTCTTGCCAGGTGAGGTGACATAGTCCCAGGTTCTAGGGATCCGGGGGTGGACATGCTTGGGGCAGTTATTCTGCCTGCCACAAATGGCCTTCAGGGTCCCATACCATTTGGCTTGGCTGCCTGATTACCTCTCTGACTTAGCTCCTCCTCTCTCCCATTGCTATCCCCTGGCCAGACTGGCCCTGGCACTGGGTGAGGGATGCAGGCTAATGCAAGTAAGCCCTGATCTGTGGTGTTTTCTCATTCCCCCGTGTAAATACTCCCACCGTGGCTGATTTTAAGTTCCCAAAATGGCATCACTGAACGTGGGGTTGGGAAGAGGTGCCAGCCAGCTCCAGCAGACCACTGCCGGGGCCTCTGCTGCCCTCGTCTCTGCCGTAACACTCTGTCCCAGATACTACAGCTCACATGGCAACCTCCTTCAAGTCTTTACTCAGATGCCACCTTCACAAGAGGCCTTTCCTGGCTATCCCCTCTGAAACCACCACCCCCCTGTGCGTATTCTCCTTCCTTCTTCATCACTCCTTTTTACTCCATCACCTCCTAAAATTCACCATCTGAAATCGTGCGTAGTACTTATTCACCGTGTTTGCTGCTTTTCTCCCTGGAGTAGAATGTGAAACCCAGGGAGGCAGAGTTTTTGGTCTGTGTTGTTCACTGCTGGCTGCCAGGTACCTCCAGCACGTGGAACAGTGCCTGACACACAGTGGATGCCCCGTCAACAGCTGTGGGATAAATGAGTGAAGAAATGCTGGACCGTGCTGAAGACAGGGTGGAGGGACTCGTCCTGCCGATGCTGCTCACCCAGAGTCCGAGGCATCAGAGGAGAAATGCAAGCAGACGAGACGACTCGTCGTTTTAGCATCCATCCTGAGCCTCAGGCTGTGCACTTGGTCCCTCCCCTTCAGCACTGCTTGTTGTGTTGGTGGATATCTACTTTCAATTTGCTAGGGACTCATTAATGAAATAATGGTCATGTGTTTTGCAGGAAAGCTAATCAATTACTATTTTCTAATTTAATAATAAGTCCCTAGCCTACATACTTCTCTACAATAATAATATATAATTCAAGGAGACAAGAAGGAAAAGGATTAATCCAAGAACTCCTCAGGGAGGATTCTGTGAAATGCTCGTTTTCATTTAGGGATGGGGAACTTAAAGGTACCAAGCACGGCATTAGGGTTATCACCCTGGATAGTAGAGATTAGAGAAAAAAAGTGATTTTTATGGGCTAGGAAAGCATCAAGAATGGTTAGGAACTAAAATGATATTTAACATTTATTGGTTACTTATTAAATGTCAGGTGCCGGGCTAAATGCTTTACTGCATTATCTCAGAACAAATGAGAGAAGTCCACTCAAAGATCACTGTGAGGCCCTAGACGAGAGCAATTTGCAATCAGTATAATTACAACCATTAATAACTCCCTCCACTGTGCACAATAGGAAATGATCCACCGTGTCATTCCTATTCTGGCCTTCAGCACTTTTGTGTTCTTTGACCTTTCATCTCTGACCTCCCCTCCCATGCTGACTCCAGACTGACCCCAGCTGCTCATCGATGACTCTGTCCCCTTCAAGTTGGCCCTGGGTTCCTGGATCTTGCAACTAGTAGTAAGGGACTTCCACCATCTATGTTTCCTCAAGATTTCAGGGGCAGCTATGAGGTTCATATTTCTCAAAGTGGATTTGTGACGGTATTGGGCACTTTGAGAAAGAAGGGTTCCATGATCAAATAGGATTGAGAAATACAGGTTAAAAAGTGTTAACCTGGTTTCTTTACCATATGATGCCTCAGAACTCTTAACGTGCGATTGTGTGTGCTAAACAATTGAGAAGAGAGTATTATGTACAAAGTTACCCAGACTTATGTAGACAGGTTTCCGTTTGTTTGAGCAGTGTCTTGGGTAATTTCCATTCTCTAGAAAGCACTTGGGAAATATTGTCTTACTTTACTGTGGCATTTCTTCTGTCTCCAACAAATGCCTGATGTTCAATTGACCACATGATGGGAATATGAGAGAAGGAATTCTAGAAACAACTGGGTGAAGACCCTTAGCTTGGGCAGATCAATGGCCCTGCCAAGAGGATATAGTGAACCACTTACAGTATTCATACACTCTCTCTGGCATTCAACAAAAAATTACTGAGCATACCAAGAAATAAGACCAAGAGAAAAAAAAGGAAGAAAAATAGACAAGCAGATGACCTGACCTAATTATTAGAGTTGTCAGATATACACTTTGACATAACTGTGATTAATATAGTCAAGAAAAGAGATGACAATATGGAGAATTTCACCAGAGAACCAGAATCCATATGGAGAAATTAAATAAAAACTGTAGAAATGAAAAGTGAAAAAACTATGAAAACAATTGATGTGCTTGACAGAAGACTGGACTTGGCAAGAAAAGATTAGTAATGTAGGAGATAAGTGAATAGAAAACATCCATGCTGAATCACAGACGGCAAAATAGTAAAAAGTATTGAAGTGAGAGTAAAAGACATATAGGACATAGTTAAAAGTCTAATGTATGTGTCATTGGAATCTCAGAAATGGAGGAAAAGGGGCATAAGCATTATTTGAAGAGACAATGGCAACAACTTCCCAAAAAATGATGAAAGATATCCAGCTGTATACTCAAGAAGCATTATGAGACTCAAGCAGGATAACTACAAAACCAACCACACTTAGATACATGATAAAACTGTTGAAAAGCAGAGACAAGGAGAAAATCTTAAAGCAGACAGATTTAAAAGATGAATTATGTTCAAAGATACAACACTATGACTCACAGTTGGTTTCTCAACAAAAATTATGGATGCTAAAAGACAATGAATAAATTAACATCTTTAAAGTGCTGGAAAAACTCTAACTGCCAATGTAGAATTCTGTATCCAGCAAAAGTATTCTTCAAAAATAAAATGAAATAGGGGGTCAACCCCATGGCTGAGTGGTTAAAGTTTTGTGTGCTCTGCTTTGGCAACCCAGGCTCATAGGTTCGGATCCCAGGCATGGACCTACTCCACTCATCAGCCATGCTGTGGAGGCATCCTACATACAAAATAGAGGGAGACTGGCACAGATGTTAGCTCAGGGCTAATCTTCCTCAAGGAAAAAAAGAAGGAAGAATGGCAATGGATGTTAGCTCAAGATAAATCTTCCTCACCAAAAAGAAAAGAAAGAAAGAGAGAGAGAGAGAGAATATTCCCAACAAATAAAAGCAGAGGCAATTTACCAACTGTAGAATTGCACTAAAAAATATAAAATATTATCTAGGCAAAAAGAAAATTACAGACAAATTAACAACAGTATAGAAATGAATGAAAGGAATGTGTATACATATATTCAATATACATATATTTAAATATTAACTGAGCAAAGCAAAAATAATAATGTCAGGTGTAGTTTAAAATAGTAGTAAAATGCATGACTTTATTGGACTTATTCTCCTGAACACAAAAGTCAGGAGTGGGAAAATAATAGGTTCTAAGTCCCTAGCATTGCCTGACAAGTGACAAAAGTACCAATTTATATTATTCAAAGATTATAATCTCTAGGATAATTATTAAAAGGACAGTAAAATAATGTATAACTAATAACATAAGAAAATGAAAAAATGGAATATTGAAAATATTTGGAAATTTGAAAGATTTTTGAACTGAATTATAATAGAAATGTGACATATCAAAATGTGTGGATTTCTGAGCAGCTAAATCTGCACTTGGAGGATAAGTTATAGCTGTAGTTCAAATATTAAAAAAGAAGGTTGAAAAATCTGTGATATAAATGTCCATCTCAAAAACTTAGAAAAGGAATAATTAATAAACCCAACTAAAGCAGAAGGGAGAAAAAAATAAGGATAAGAGCAGAATCAATGAAATTAGAAAATAAGCCTATAATAGAGAGAATTAACAAAATCTAGTTATTTAGAAAGACTAAAATTGATAACTTCATGGCAAGACTGATTAAAATTTAAAGAAAGAAGGCAAAAATCATTAATATAAGTAATAAAAAAGGAGCTATTACTATAGATTCTGATTCTATAGAGATTAAAAGATAAAAGAGTATTATAAACATACTTACACCAAATAAATTGAAATTTTACATGAAAAGGACAAATTCCTAGAAAGAAGCAACTTACTCAAACTTACATAAGAAGAAATAAAAATGTGAATGGTCTTATATTGATTTTAAAAATTGAATCTGTAATTTCAAATCTTCCCATCAAGAAACCTTCAGGCCAAGAAAGCATCAAAATTTACAAGCACTTGAGAACAAATACTAAGACAAAAAGATGTTATCCCAAAAGTGTATGTGGGGGGGAATATTGCCCAACTCATTTTATAAAGAAAGAATAATCTTGATATCAAAACCTGAGAAGGACATTATAAAAAAGAAAATTTAAGAGCTAATCTCTCTCATGAACATAAATGCAAAAATATTAAACAAAAATTAGCAGAAACGAATCTCATGGAATATTGAAATAAATCCCATTCAAGATGAGTTTATTCCAGAAATATAAAGATAATTTAACATTAAAATGAACCACTGTATTTTACCACATTAGTAGAATAAGGAGAAAATAATTATTTTAATAAAAATGAAACTGAAAAAGTATTCAATAAAATTCTACACCCAGTCACCATAAAAATTCTTAGCAAACAAGGAATATAACATCCTTAATCTGATATAGAGTATCTATAAAACTCCTCCCAGAAAAATCATACTTCATGGTCCAATATTGGAATCTTTCCCTAAGAGACCAGAAATGGGATGAGATGGCTGAATACCACCACTTCTACTCAACATTTGATTGGAGGTCATAGCCAAGGCAATAAGACAAGAAAAAACATAAAGTACAAGGATTGGAAATAAAGACATAAAACCGTCATTACTCATTACCCAAAGCTTGATTGCATATGTAGAAAATGTACATTAGAAAATCAAAGAATCTAAAGATAAACTCTTAGAATAGAAACAGAATGTAGCAAGGTCACTGGATACAAGATAAACATATAAAAGTCAATTATATGTATGTATATATATTATATGTATATGTATACATATGTGTGCAATAACAAATAGAAAATAAAAATTTTTATAGGTATCATATATAACAAAACACCAAATATCCAGGAATGAATCTATTCAGAAGTGTACAAGAACACTAAACTGGAAACAGCACAACAATAGGAAGAGAAATTTAAGAAGACTTCTTCCCAAATTGATCCACAGATTCAATAGATTCTGGCAAGATAATTATAAATGTATACGAAAATGCAAAGCAGTAAGAAGAGTCGGTCAGTCCTGAAGAAGAAAAACAAAGCTAGAGAACTGGTAATTTCAGATACCAAGTAATTAAGACAGTATGGAAATGGTACAAGAATAGACAAAAAGACCAATGAAACAGAAAACTGAGTTCAGAAACAGACCCACATGCATAAAATAATTTGATACATGACTTTACCGAAGTGAGGAAGGATATTCTTTTCAATAAATGGAGCTGGGTCAATCAAATATCCATAAGCAAAAGAAATGAATTTTAACCTCCAACTCATACCAGACCTAAAAATCAATTCCAGATGCAATACATAGATTTAAACGTGAAACGTAAAACGCGACTTTTGGAAGGAAATACTGGAGAATATCTTGGGGCAAGCAGATATTTGTTAAACATGACCTAAAGAAACACAAACCATAAAGGAATCATTGATAAATTAAGTCCTTCACAAAAGAGGATATCCAAATGGCCAAAGAATGTATGAAAAATATCAACCTTGTTAGTCGTCGGGGAAATTAAAATGAAAACCACAGTGTATCCGCCTGAATGCCTAAAATGAAAAAGTCTCACAAAACCAAGTATTGGAGAAGATCTGGAGCAACTGGAACTTCCAGACACCAACAGGTACAGTCGCTCTGAAAAATTGTCAGTCTTCAGCACAAAGGCCAAAGATACGCACATTCTATGACACCAAATGTGTACATATGTTTAGCAAAAGATATGTGCACAAACATTTGTTGCAGCTTTATTTGTAATAACCAAAAAACTGGAAACAACCCAAATGTCTATCAACAGTAAAATGGATAAATCCTGGTACACTCCATTTGTAAAACCCTATAAGGCAATGACAATGAACAAACCACACGCAAGAATATGGATGCATCTCATAAACATAATATTAAGTGAAGGAAGAGTAGAGGAACTACAAAGAGTACATGAGAGAATATTCTCTATGAGTCCAAATAGGAGTCCAAATAGGCGGAATGAACCTACGGCATTTACGGTAAATCGTGGTTACCTCCCTGAGAGCTGATACTCACTTGGGAGTGTATCATTTCTTTATCTGCTGCTGGTTATATGAGTGTGCTTACCCTGAAAATTCAGCTTGGCTTATACTCCAAAAATGCATTAAAACGCCATTAGAAGGGCCCAAATTTGGAACACCGACAACACCAAATGCTGGCGAGGAGGTGCAACAGTAGGAATTCTTCATTGCTGGTGAGAATGCAAAATAGTGCAGCCACTTTGAAGACTGCTTGGCAGTTTCTTAAGAGAACTAAACACACTCTTACTATATGATCCAGTAGTCATGCTCCTTGGTATTTACCCAAAGGAACTGAAGACTTATGTCCACACAAAAACCTACAGGAGGATGTTTATAGCAGTTTTTTCATAATTGCAGAAATTAGAAGCAACCAAGATGTCCTTCAGTAGGTGAGTGGATAAATAAACTGAGGTCCACCCAGACAGGGGAATATTATTTAGCACTGAAAAGAAATGAGCTATCAAGCTATGAAAGGACACAGAGGAAACTTAAATGCTTATTCTAAATGGAAGAAGCCAGTCTGAAATGTATGTAATCTGTATGATTCCAGCTACGTGACACTCTGGGAAAGGCAAAACCATGGAGACAGCTAAAGCATCAGTGGTTGTCAGGGTTGGCTGGCAGGAGGGTGAATTTGTGGAGCAGAGAGGATGTTTAGGGTGGTGAATCGACTCTGTAAGAGACTATAACTGTGGATATCTGTCCTCATATGTTTGTCCAGACCCATAGACGCACAGCACCAAGAGTGAACAGTAAGGTAAACCATGGACTTTGGGTGACAATGATGTGTCAAGTAGGTTCATCAGTTGTAAGAAATGTACCATGTGGTGAGGGGTTTTGATAGTGGGGGAGGCTGTGGGGTGTGTGGGGCAGGGGGTATATGGGAAATCTCTGTACCTTCTGCTCAGTTTTTCTGTTAATTTAAAACTGCCCTAAAAAATAAAGTCTATTTTAAAACATTTTCTAAGGCACTAAAACAAAAATACTTAGACTTGTCTCTTTTAAACAGTATCATATTTAAGTATTTCAAACAAAAAAAAGGTGCGTCTTACCTCACACCCACTGGAAATCCCTGATACCGTGGCTCCTACCCCCGGAGGCAATCCCTGTTATGAGTGGCTTTATGTCCTTCCAGCTGTTCTTTCTGTGCGTGTACAGACACCCATGGGCTGGTGCACATGAACGCACCCGTGCAGAGGTTTGATGTTACATGACTCAGTCACTCGACTTCTCTGGGTCTCAGTTCACTCGTCTTTAAGCTGCCAGGGTTGGGTTCAGTTTGGACTAGATCATTGTAAGCCCTCTGGCAGTTCTGAAACTCTACAGTTTCTCTTCCTTTCATTCATTAACTCAGCAAATTTGGCTGAGCGGTCACCAGGCACTGTGCTAGCCTGGCAGACACGACAGATGGTGACTGCTTAGGAATGACGGTGGGAACGAGTGAAGGAATGAATGAGAACGCGAGGCCCAAGCGTGCCTCCCCGGAGCCCAGCCTCGTGAGGAAGCCTGCAATGTAAGGAGACGGCCACAGCAGAGTGACCTGTGCTGTGACAGCGAGAGGCACAGGGTGCTGAGAGCATGCCAAGGAACAGCGATCCCAAAGGGGAGTCATACGGTGGCTTCTGGAAGGACAATAGCAGTTAGCCTGCCCTGGGTGGAGTGCAGGTGGATGGGCGCTGGGAGGATGGCGAAGGCCCCTCCTCCAGGGCGGTTGTTGACATTCATTCATTGAGCCTGTTTCCACTGACACGTTCCTGATGGAGTAGGCTTAACGCTCACTCTGCGCGCAGAGGATCCATGTGTTAGTCCCTAACGATGGGATTCAGGCACTGAGAATGTTCTGGGAAAGGAGGCTTTGCTACAGCCCTCGAGTCTAGCGCTGCGGTTGGCTGCTGGCCCTGCCCAGGCGCCAGGGTGGCTGAGGCCGGAGCTAAATCACCAGCAGCATCCCAGCCAATCACGGCTCCTCTCCAGGCTCCAAGAGCACCATTCACTGGAAGCCGAGACCGGAGAGCGTAGGTGCTTCTCCCAAGACGCATCGGTGGCCCCGGCAGCGCAGGCTCTACCGTGACACGGCTTCTTGCAGAAGCACATGGCATCTCAATTTCTTGGCCACTGTTGGGATTGGACAGTAAACCCTTGGCCTGCTGAAAAAGCAAATAAGAAAGTCACCCAAGATATAAGCCTGCTCTGCGGGGAGAATAGAAGGATGGACCCCGTCCTTTTCTTATACTCTCCATTTCTCTCCTAGAAGCTCCCCCCTTCAAGGTGTGAGGAGCCCATTCACCTGACCTTGGCTCTTGGAAAAGAAGACAGGTAAGCAACAGAAGGGCCTTTGCGTTTCTTCACCCCATATCCATGAACAAAATTTGCTCGTTTCTTCAATGAACATAAGGCTTTGCAAAAAAATTTTTAAAAAAAGGAAAGTTGGGAAAAATATTTAAAGCTGTGCTGTTGATTCAGCCAAAACGACCAGGAGAAGCAAGAGCCATCTGCCTGCAGGAGCGCCTGCACGCCTCGGGCACATCCTGAGATGGCAAGCCCACGTCCTGCCCGCCGGGAGGAACAGAAGAGCAAGTAGCAAAATCATCTGTTGATGAGGAGGTGTTTCTATGAAAAATGCGATTGTTGTGGTGGTAATCGATGGCAATTATCATCACACTGGCCCAAGCCCAGCCCTGCACCTCTGAGGGGGGCAGCTGCCTTTTTGGGAAGGGCTGGACTGCAGAGAATCAGCATCCACACACCACCAGGTGGCCCGCTCACAGTCCGCAGACCTCCCCCGGGGGGAGCAGGAATCACCTGCAGCAATATTTGAAAAACAAGCCAGACATATCTCAGACTCAGGAGATATGCTTGAAACTAGGAAAAATTGATTTTTTTTTTCCATATTCACTGCCAGATATTGCTGCGCTACACGGCTATATGCAGATAGAGGACACGCGGCGGCTTATCACACCGGTGATAGATCCCCCACTGCCTTTAGAGGAATAAATCATTAATTTAAATCGTGCAGCTTCTTCCGTTTATAGCATAGCTGTTAGCTTTTAACCATTTTCTTCTATTTGGGAAGAAATTGAGTGACTTGTGGGTGCATGGGCCTAGAATTCAAGATATTTCCTTTTTTTAAAAAGGCCATTGTTTGTTGAGGAGTCATCTAAAGCTTGCTGCTTACTTTGTCATTTTAAAGAAAGTTTTTATTTTGAAAATTAATATTCTGGAAGTAATATGTGCTTGTGGGAAATTCCGATAATTCTAGAAATATGGAAAGTACAAATGTGTACATCTCAGCAGGAGGTGAACACCATCACCACTGGGGCTGTCGCCTCCACCTGGGAACAGCCCACCTTGCTTCTCTCCTTCAGTCTCTTAAGAAAATGTGAGTGTAGCTGACACTTGAGTGGTTATTTCCTTGGGCCCCACCTCTACCTACTTGGGGTAAGTCATTCACCCAGCTAGCTAATTGCTCATCCATTTGTACATGAGGTCAGTACTTCAACAAGCGTGGGCAAGGCCCTGCTTGGTGCAGCGGGGGTCCCATGGGCTCAGGAGGATGCAGGGCCTGTGTCCTCCAGGTGTGCCACCCAGGTGCGAAGACGAGACACGAGCCCTGTGTGAACCTGCATGGGTGGTGGTTGCCATCAGAGCTGCTGCAGGTGAGTCCCGCAGAGGCTGCCTTGAGCACCCACACCAAGGAGTCTTGTGCCCGGGGAGGATGGTCAGAGTAGGCTGCGTGAAAGGGAAGGGCCAAGCACCCAGTGGGAGGCTCGAGGTGGGGCCCAGGTGCAACGAGCGGCCTGCTGTCCTCAGGGCAAGTGGACCGATGACCACTGGTGGAAACAAACTTGGTAACAATAACAAGTAGAGTGTACTGGGCTCTATTTTGTGCAGGTACTTATTTGACATTCTATCCAACCACTGCTCCCTAGTGGAGATCACTCCCATTTTTCAGAGGCAGACTGCAATTCAGAGGTGGGGGGGCTGGCTCAAGGTCTCCTAACTCATAAGGACCCACACTAGTGCCCAAGTGTCTGACTCCAGACCAGAGCGCTCCAGGAGGCAGCGTGAAGAACTTGGAGGTGGACCTTGTGCTCAGGTGTGGTAATAGCTTCGTTCACGTGGCTGCTCGTGACTCAGCCTGGGGAAGGCTGCTCTGTCTCCCTCTAAGAACATCTTCATTTTTGAGCCATGGTTCACCAAGCACGCACTCAATGCCTGTTTCGTACCAGACTCCATGCTAAGCTCGGAGACAGACAGTGCCAAGCCACGTTCTGTGGGATCCCAAAGCCTGGTGCAGGAGACAGAGGGCCCGGGTGCACCATGGGCCCCAAGGACACAGCATCTGCCTTTGGAAAGGTTAGGGAAGATTCCCAAAGACAGAGACCTTTGAAGGTAAAGAATGAGGAAGACTTTATCGTGTGCCTGAGGCTTGGGCTTGGGCAGGAAGAGAAACCCTCCAGGCGGAGGCAATGGCCTAAGCAAGAATGTGTGGGTGAGAGAGAGAGACAAACAGAGATAGAGAGAGACAGACTGAGATGGAGAGAGAGAGATGCAGAGAGAGATAGAGACGGAGAGAGAGGGACACAGAGCTAGAGCCAGAGAGAAAGAGAGACAGAGAGAGACAGAGAGAGACAGAGATGGAGAGACAGACCGAGACAAAGAGACGATGAGAGAGAGAAACAGCGACTCGGAGACAGAGACAGAGAGAGAGAGAGAGAGTGCACACAAACTTAGGAAGAGAGGGAAGGGAAGCCAAGTGTCCAGTGATAGGAGAAAGCAACAGCAGGAGAGGAATAAAGAAGGAGGAAGACAGTGTGGATCCAAAAGAAGCTCTGGACTGGGAAGACCGCAGGCTCCAAGGAAGTTGTCCTGAGCCGAGAGTACACAAAGAAGCAAGCAGGTGAGGAAGTCCACGGAGAGAGACAGGGGTCCAAGTCAGAAGGCCTGGTTAGGTCCCGCTGTGCTACTAACCAGCTGTGCAAGTGGGGGCACGTCTCTTAGCTTCTCTGGGTCTCACTCTCCTCACTTACTAAAGAGGGTAGGAGCACCTCCTGGCCAGGCCTCCCAATTCCAAATGGTCTGGTTTCAACTGCCTTGGAGATTCTCAGGTGCAGATGTGCCTGGTGGAGTGGAGTGACCTGCCCCCCAGTTTGGCAGCCCTTACTCTTCCACTCCAAAACCATGGAGTGGGGTTAATGGCGCAATGACATGGGAATTGGGGAGATGCCGGATTCCCAAGCCATCACACCTGGAGAGACCCCCATTCTGTTAAGCAGTTAGGGCTGGCAGCTGGGAACAGGTGTGTTTCCAGATGCAGGAGGGCTCCTCCTGCCGCACCGCCCAGGCTTGTCTGGAAAGACTGTCAGTCACCCACCCGGAGAGGGATGCTCCCTGCCTAAATAGTTACAAATGTGAAGGACTGGAAACAGCCTGAAAAACCATCCACAGAGGGACGGCTCAGGACATCATGGGCACCTGCATGCACTATGTTTTGGAGCCCTGAGAAGACACATTTATGAAATGTTAATGACCTGGAAAAATGCTCACAACAAAACGTTGGGGCAAAAAAACAGTTTCCATTTTCAGGTTTTTGAACCATGAATATGAGTTAACCGTTCAAAATTAAATTTAAAAAACAAATGTGAATGTTTGATAACAACCACATATATGTCTGTACATATAAAGACATGCAAGTGTGAGTGTGTGTGAATGAAAGAAAATACACAAGAGTGTCAACAGATGTCATCTGTGGGAGGAGGAATTTTGGTGGATTGTTCTTTTCTTCTTCAAATTTTCTATATTTCCAAATTTTTATAGTGAGCATGTATTAATTTTTTATTCTGAAAAAAAGTTTAAAAGAAAACACTAAAAAATGGAGATTCGCACAACTTTGGATGGGACGGCTTGTGTTCGAGGTCCAGCGTGGCCATGCTGGGTTAAGGCCCGCCTCCCCAGGGGGACTGCGGACACACAGCAAGGCCAGCTTTCTGGGTATTCCGATTCTCGCAGATGCTCCAAATTAGCTGGAGAATGACACAAGTCCTTTCCATCTGCCCGAGTCAGTCAGCACCATGGTAGGCACAAACCACAGCAAAGACAGACCTGTTTGAAAAGCAGTCAAAAGCGTTTGTTTTATAGTTAATGTGTCTGCGTCCCATCTAGGGTTCTGGGCTCGGGGACGAGGCCATCCCACCTGGAGCTGGGTAGAGATGAGCAGTGTCAAGGGGGCCACGTTGAGAAGCTAAACAGAAACGTTCCTTCCTCTGGTCGAGAAATTCGTGGCGGATTGTTGATGCTCTCAAGGGTGAAGAGGTGAAGCGGGAGCATAAAAAAGAACGCCTCCAGCTCACCACGCACCCCTCTCCTCACCCCCGGGCCTGGACACCTCGCGTCTGCGTCCGGGGGGCCCAAACACGGTTCTCCAGACCGGTGCCCCCGGAGGACTTCCACGTCCTGAAGATGAATTTGTACGACGCTGGTACTGTGCTCTCCCTTGAAATTTCGCCTGTTTTACAATGATTCAAATAGAGACTTCAGAGAAATACTGCCTTACATGAAAAAGGCTCAGTAAATACACTCCTCAAAATTTTCGTTCTTAATATATCAGTAGCTTTTCAGTTCATTATGGTGTTATTAGTCAGTCTTCATAACAGCACTCTGCATCTTTATTAAAAATGGAAGTTCACATCATTTTATGTTCCCATAAAAATGGGTGGTGGTAGCTTTGATTAATTTCTTCACATACAGTGAACTTTACAGCAAATTGGACAGTGTAATTCAATTCCTATTTCTGCAGATTTTTTTGTTGGTAGAAAATTGATATCATTCATATGTAATCATATTGCCTTTGCAAGAGATATTTAAGAAATAATATCCTGAGGTAATGATCGCATGGCTTAATTATTAATACCGCACTTTCACACACGGCAGTGTGCGTTCCTTTCATCAAGCTTGACTTCTATCAGAAAATATTTCTTCAATCTAAATGCAGCTGTGTGCCACCAGTGTGTGCATGAGTGCGTGTGTGTGTGTGAGAATTAGCTTTTTAAAATTGTTTCTCTCCTTAACAGCTCGAGCGTCATTTCTAGGGTAATTATTGGTACTAAGAGGTTTAGCGACCTAACTATAAAAATCCAAACCAGAGGGAAACTTGAAAGATAAGGTCTAAAATTCAAAGGTTCGCTGCCCCTTCCCCAAATGCCAAGCAAATCTATTGGGTCCCTTTTGAATTAAACAATTGCAAACCAGATAGAAGTTTTCTGGCTTTGGATGCTGTATTCGTTAGGGTTCTCCAGAGAGAGAGAGATCTGTTTTAAGGACTTGGTCCACGCGATTGTGGAGCTGGCAAGTTGGAAATCTACAGGGCTGGCTGGAGGCCCAGGGAAGAGCTGATGTGAAGCCTTGAGCCTAGAGCAGAATCCCCCCCTTCTTTGGAAACCCTGTCTCCGCTCTGAAGGCCTTCAACTGATTGGGTGAGGACCAACCCATACGAGAGAGGGCACTCTGCTTTACCAACGTCTCCTGATGGAGATGTCAATCACATCCAAAAAATACCTCCACAGCAACATCCAGACTGGCATCTGACCAAACACTGGGCACCATAGTCTGGCCAAGTTGACTCGTGAAATTAACCGGCACAGATGCTTTCCTGAGGGCCTCCCACCAGGTCATCCTTGTTGTGTTCCCAAGGGGAAAGGCCCATTGGGTTCGCCCTGACCAGCCCATGACAGTCTCCTTTGCAGAAGCTTGTCTGCGCCCCATGCCCCGTGTGCTGCTGCTCAGCTCCCACTCTCTTCAGCCTGCCTTCTAATGGGTGACACCGAGTGAGCTCCCGAGATTCCCCTCTCCAGTTATCTTCAGTCTATCCTTCAAGGATGCCCCCATCTTGCTGGCCATGGGCATCCTGTTGAAATGTGTCTGGCTGTTGACAGGAAAACAATCCTGCCAGAGGCACACCTCACTTGGGACGCAGCAGGAGCAGGAGTCAGGCATTTCCTGGGAAGGAGCAGGACCCTCCCCTGGCCGGGATGGGACCCACCCTCAGAAGATGCCCATCCCCCAGAATGCATGCTGCCAGGGGAGGGAGGGCCAGTGGCCCTGGATCTGCCAGTGGCTGGAGTTGGCTGTGGGACTGACAGGGCCCAGCGCCCTAGGAGCCGACTCTAGACGGACACAGGCCTGTGTGCTGGGTGTGGATCCTGGTGCTCAGAGTCGAGAATGTGCCGCAGTAAGTGAAAAAATGCATGAATAAAAGATAGCTTTGGGGAAAAAGGTGGATGGATGAACTAGGAGACTGAGTCCTCTATCATTCCTCTTTTCCAGACTAGGGCTGGGGATTTGAGACCTCTGTGCCGGGGGTAGCTGAATGCCCGGCCTCAGAAAGAAAGAAAACAACATTTCACCTGAGGAGAAGGGGATAGGGCCTAAAATTTGGGGGCCCTTGTTCAGACTTGTGTTCTTCATTAAAGCAGACAATGGACATTTAGATAGATCGCAAGATGTCTAAACTATGAAAATGTGCACCCCCCCCCCCCGTTCAAAAAAACACCTTCCCCTCAAGACATCAAAATGAAGAAAGGGGTCCAGCCGTGGTCCTGTGGCCAGCCCAGAGCAGGGCAGGCTCCCTTGAGGCCATTTCCCTCAGGGGAACCCAGGTCAAAAGGACAAAGGCACCCGAGGACGGGGGCAGGGGCATCCAAGATGGTCCCCTGGTGGCCTTCAGCAGCTGCGCTCTCAAGAAGGTAAAATAAAAAACCCAGGCAGGGCAAGGGGCACAGTGTGCCTTCAGAAGCTGTTCTGGGGGTCCAGCTGTAAATCGCTGAAAGCACTTGCCAAGTGCAAGGGGAGTGGTTCCCACTTCGGGCTTTGTGTTTATATCGTTTCTACACTGGAAACAATTGACTTCGTCGCAGCAGAAAAACAAAGACAGCTCTGAGTTATACTGTAATTCACTGCGGGAGATTTATGAATATTATTTTCCTGTAAAATCCAGCATTTTCCTCTTTACTACTTGCAACCTGTAAGTGGCATAAAGCTGTGCACCTAGCAGGATTTCCCATGTCGACTGGGCCAAGCTGCGCTGCTGGCGCGTCGTGGCGCACATGGGCGTATGCGGCCCCATAAATCGTGCCTGTATGTTTACCTCCTCTAATCAGCTCACCATATCAAAACTTCATCAGTGGCTGCTTCTCGTTTAAAGGTCTAGTAAAACTGCAATTACTATGACTGTAAGACGCCTTGTTTCGAAAAGTGCATTAAATAGTTTTATAGATGTGGCTGGGAACACTTGCGTGGTTGTGTTTAAGAAAGTGAATGAGTTCATTAACAACAGGACTCTGAGACGGAAAGATAAGTTGGGAGCTGTGAAAATGACTCGGACCTTTGGAGCTCATCTTTGGACCTAATTTTTGAAGTCAGGAAAACTGTTTCTACCTCACTAAAAAAAAAAAAATCAAAATCAAGGTGCAACTTCAAACAGCATAATATACCAGTGACATTTTGACTGAAACCTTTGGAGCAAGTCTGGATGGGAAAGGAAGGAGAAGGATTGTCTTTGAAAATAAAGAAATAAATAAGTGAGGGCCTGCTTCTGGGTTGGGAAGCGTTTGCGACTGGAAGTCGCGAGCCGCACTCACTGGGCATGCTGGGGGACCGCCGTTTCTCTCCAGACCCAGTCGATGGATGGACTTCAGGCCACCAGGCAGGCACTCTGGAGTGACATGTTCTCCTGGCTTTTCCTGTGTGACTTTGGGAAACAGGTTCAGGTCCCAGTTAAGATGCACCTTCCTGGGGCCGGCCGGTGACGCAGCGGTTAAGTTCACTCGTTCCGCTTCTCGGAGGCCCGGGGTTCACCGGTTCGGATCCCTGCTGTGGACATGGCACAGCTTCGCAAAAGCCATGCTGTGGTAGGCATTCCACATTAAAGTAGAGGAAGATGGGCATGGATGTTAGCTCAGGGACAGTCTTCCTCAGCAAAAAGAGGAGGATTGGCAGTAGTTAGCTCAGGGCTAATCTTCCTCAAAAAAGAAAAGATGCGCCTTCCTCCCCTGCCCTCCTCAGTGTTCAGCTATGGGATGGTGGTCCCGCATCACACATTTAGGGGGACACAAAGGCCTCCCTCTGAGTACCCCTCTCTCCATCCACACAGACGCTGCCGGCCAAACTGACACATTTTTAAAGTGCATTTTTTGAAAAATGAAATCTCAGATTTGCTGTAAATTCAGGCCAGGGAGGATCTCGCAGATGGGCAATGTTTAAGTTATAAACCTAAGGGAAGCTTTTGCATTTAAAAAAAAAAAAAACTCTTAAACTGCAGCTCTTAAAATAAAGAAAGATTTTCTGTTTTCCATGGTGACTCACTAAGCCTTTATTTAGACAGTTGGTAAAAACACCACATCACATATTTCACGTATTTTTTTTCACTGCTGCAGCTTAAAACAGTATCATGTTTTTTCTTCTAGAGGGAAGCAGAAATCTACAGTAAGGCATTTTTGCCTTTTTTTTTTTTTTAAATGAAACCTAAATGTATTTTGGAATGGTTACTGTTCCCGCTCAGACCCGCAGCACAGCACCCTCTGGTGCACATATTAAGGAGAAAGATTAGGGCTGTTACGGGCTTTGTTCATTTGCTGTTCAACATCTCCCAGAGATGAATTTTAATGCTCATTCAAACATACAACAAAAACATAATGATCTGAAATCCATCATCCACCGTTCCAGCAGTTTTTCTCCTTGTTGCTCTCTCTGGGTTGCAGGTTAGCCGTATGATGGCAAAGGAAAGCTGATCCCCTGAGGCTGAGCAGGTGGGATCCACGGGGACCCAGCAGCCATGTGGGCAAAGCACCGGCACCGGACGTCCACACCAGAATGGCCTTCTCGGAGATGGGTCCTCCCCGGGTCTGAAGAAGAAGCTCAGGGGAGCTGGAGGCCCCGAGAAGCCTCTGAGCAGGGAGCAGGCCTCCCTGGAGGCCGCAGGGTGCACCAGGAGCTGGGCCTGTGCTCCCCAAGCCCCAGGTGTTGCAGAACACACAGGACACTCCCTCAGCCACCACCAAGAGCATCACGCCAATCAAAAGTAATTTCTAGTTCTTCCTGAGAAAGAGGAGGCTGAGTGTCCCAGTGCATGTCTGGGGAGGGCACACACATATGCACACATACGTACACACACATGCATGTGCACACACACATGCATGGAGCACGTGTGCGGGCACACACACGGAGCACAGAGCTCGGTCTGTTGTTGTGCGTCCAGGACCAGGAGCAGAACCTAACGTTCCTGGGCCCTCTTTGGCTTCCCCCTTTCTCACTCACAGGGACGACCCCGAATCTCTGAGCATCTCCTCTACCACATTAACCCCACAGAAGCCTGGGGGTGCGGACGAGGAACCCTTCTCTTTCTGCTGCGTGCGGCGCTCGCTGGATTAGAAAGTGGTTCCCGGCAACCACACGGGGAAGACGTGCCTTAGCCCTGGGACTAAAGTTCCAGGTTTTGACCCTCCCTCCTACCCACCCAGTTCCCCCCAACGCTGTCCCTGTCAACCCAGACTGAAGCCCCGGCCAGAGGAGGTGGAGGCGGTGGTGCAGGCACTGGGCAGGGCCCTGGACGCGCCCCGAGTCCTCCTCCAGCCGCGCCTCCCCGGCACGCAAGGCCTCCACCCGCTGAGAGCACGGCCTGGGTGGGCATCTGTGAGCTCTTCCAGCCCAGGGTAGGGCAGGGGCTGCCCTAGCTGCTCCCCCGGGAAATGGCTTTGCCCCACACCCGAGGAAACGCCCCTCATCTAAAAGGGAAGGTGCCAGGGAAGGGGCGTCCACGCAGGGGGGTTCCGCCCCGGGGCCTCCCACGCTACCCACCCATGGCACGTCCCATCCCAGGGAAACGCTTCACTGCCGACACCAGGGCTTTCCCCGGGACAGCTGCTTTTCCTCTTCGTGCTGTATGCGACGTCCAGCTCGGTGGGGTCCCCTCCTTCCTTCCTTCTCTCCCTCTCCCCCCGGGCACTGGCACCCCAGCCCGGGCCTCTGCCCTCAGTGCTCCCAGGGCTTACCCAGCGTCGGGGCTGGGACTGCTGGACACCAAGGACGTCTCCCACCCCAGGACCCAGCCAACTCCTGGCCTGAAGGAACAGGTGCCCCAGCCTCCAGAGAATAAGACTTGGTTCTCGTACAACCCACCCTTGCATCTCACTTTATTCAATATTTGCTTGTCATGAACTCCTATCAGAGCCAGCCTCTGTCTCCAGGGGAAGGGGTTGAAGTGGGACCCCCCAAGAAATGTTCCCATTCAAGGACTCCAAATGATTAATCTCATTCAGCATGTCATTTCTTATTTTCCTTTGGCCAGAAAACTGTATCTTGTGCAAACACGGTAGTGCTGTCAAATGGCGAATTTATCCTTTTTCCTGGCCCAGGCATTTTAGGGTTATGACAACCACCATGTGGTGCTGAGCATGGCCTAACTTCACACATCTATGGCACCGCGTCAAAACGGGTGGCGCCTCCAGTTTTCTGTCGGTGAGGGGACGGTCACAAGAGGTTATGAAAGCACAGACAACACTCAGCCACAGCAGGGCGGCCTCTCCTTCAGAATGCCTGCCTTCTACCCCAGGAGCCAGAGCGCCTCCCTCTTAAGGTTTCCACTTAACTGGAGCACACACTCTGAGGCAGAACCACCGTGCTCTCCCCTCCTGGCCCTCGCGGGCCTGGGACGGTGCACAGAGCGCTCTCCTGCTCTGTGGTCCCACCACAGCTGGTTTTCCCCCAAAGATGGCCGAGTCTGAATAGAATTCCCAAGTGATGGCTTCATGTGGCCATGGGCCATTTTTTATAGCTCCAAGCCGAACGATGACATCCCATGATAACCCTGAGGGTCAAGTGCTCTCCAAGGAAGAGTCTAGAATTTTATTCTCCATCTTGTCGGGGTCCAGGTCAGTGTACCACGGTTCTTCCTAGAGTCAAGAGGCACTGCTGGAAGGCCTGGGATGCTCCCCTCCCTGTGTTGATAGACCTGTGATGTTTTCCCTCCGCTGTGTATGTGTCAAAGGGCTCAGTTTTACACAGATCCGGCATTCACCTAAAAGTCCTAACATTTGCTACCAAGGAAATGAATGTTCTTGGAGGTAAGGAATGCAGTCAGAGCAGGAGGGAGACACTGTGGGGGGCTGGGCCCCTTCCCCTTTACAAAGGTCGAAGACTGACTGCCCTGTATGAGCAAAGAGGCCCCATGAGTCACGCCAACCTGTCCCCTGGTACTGGGACCTACGGGGCGTGTGGCTGCAGGGCCTAAGGAGGTAGTGACAGCTGGCAGGCTCCCAGGAGGTACAGACATGCTCAGCTCCAGTGTCATGCTGGCTCCCTACTCAGGTCGGGGGCTGGCATGTGGCCTGAGGCATACGGCTTGGGGCCAGCACCCACAGGCCCCCTCTGTTCCCAGACCCCCACGGCTGGACTGCTTATGCAGGTGGGGCCTAGGGCTGGGGGAAGCTGGGGTTCACCCTGTCTCAAGGCAGCCAGGGGCATGTGAGGCCAACTCATTTCCAGACAGAGCTGCGGAGACTCGAGACAGCCATCCCCCCAGGGTAGGGCCCACTTTGTTCACCACTCGGACATGATGTGGACAAATCTCATCTAAATGGAGGGTTAACTGGTCAACCACTCTTTTACTTTAAATATTCTGTACAACAGTTTGCTTGACCCAAGTCCATCACTGAACCTCATCCAAGGGTGAGTAATTCACACACAATTCACACGCACACACAATTCATATCCACACAATTTACACTCACACTCCATTCACACCCACACAATTCACACACACGTCACACTCAAAAAACTACTCACACTAGATTCACACCCATACAATTCACACTCACACACAATCCACATTCACAAAACCACACAGTCACAATTTACTTTCACATGTACTACTCACACATGATTCACACTCACACACTCAAGCCTGCACACCCCACACGCACACACATCCAGATGCCCAGGTGGTAGGACAGTTCAGATTCCATTGGACCATGAGCCCTGAGGGCAGGAGAGGTCTCTTCATCCACCCGGTGATGTTCACTGGGCGCCCACTCTGGGCCAGGCACAGATGACACACTAAAGTAAGAGAGGACTCCAGTGAAGAATCCGTCCTCACAGCCCTCACGCCCAGCCTGCCTGCCAAGAGCTGAGCGCATTCTAACGAAAAGTCAGACATTCCTTCTAAGCACTGGCTAGGAGCTGCCGGGCCCTGTCTCCCAGGGACTTCCCTCAGCTCCATGAGGCAGGTGTACCCCACCTGCTTGAGGTAACTTGGTCATTAAGTAACCATGTGAGAACTCACCCAGGCCTGGGAAGTTCTTCCTGGGGCACAAGGGGCGCTGTCCGGAGTTCGGGCATCTTCCGGACCTGTTTGTCAGAGTCGGGGAAGAGGCCTGTGCCCAGGACTGGGCAGCATTAGCTGCAACAGTGGGAGGGAGAAGAGGGACCCGCCCAGACGCAGCTCTGGATTTGCTGAAGTGCCAATGCAGACACCCTCTCAGCAGCAGGAGCCTATTCGGCGCCCCCATCTCTGGACAGCCTGTATGGGAAGCACCTAGAAAATAACGGCAGCCCATCTACCCAAAATAGTGCCCAAAGGGTCCATGCTATTGGTTGCACGTTCATTGATGACAGCAAGTGTTTACTGCAAAATCTGAAATAATTAGACATCATTACCTAATTGCATCCTTCTTTCTCCATGTAACATCTTAGATATCAATTTTAAACAGCCAATAAAAAACAATACACACAGTCCCTACGTGCTTCTCTATTTTGCAAACACTGTCCTTTTTCCCGCAAAGACACAGCAGTGGGAAGGAAGAAAGCATGATCATTTGCCTGGTTTTTCCCATTGGCATCTCAGTAAGAAAAGACAAAATGTCCCCCACCAGGGGGAAGAGAAGATGGGCTCTGTGTGTGGAGACCCAGGTGGGAGGAGTTGAGCTCTGTGAGTGGAGACCCTGGGCTGGGGGAGGAGGTGAGCTCTGTGAGTGGAGACCCTGGGCTGGGGGAGGAGGTGAGCTCTGTGAGTGGAGACCCTGGGGGAGGAGGTGAGCTCTGTGAGTGGAGACCCTGGGCTGGGGGAGGAGGTGAGCTCTGTGAGTGGAGACCCTGGGGGAGGAGGTGAGCTCTGTGAGTGGAGACCCTGGGGGAGGAGGTGAGCTCTGTGAGTGGAGACCCTGGGGGAGGAGGTGAGCTCTGTGAGTGGAGACCCTGGGGGAGGAGGTGAGCTCTGTGAGTGGAGACCCTGGGGGAGGAGGTGAGCTGTGAGTGGAGGCCCTGGGGGAGGAGGTGAGCTCTGTGAGTGGAGCCCCTGGGGGAGGAGGTGAGTCTGTGAGTGGAGACCCTGGGGGAGGAGGTGAGCTCTGTGAGTGGAGACCCTGGGGGAGGAGGTGAGCTCTGTGAGTGGAGACCCTGGGGGAGGAGGTGAGCTCTGTGAGTGGAGGCCCTGGGGGAGGAGGTGAGCTCTGTGAGTGGAGGCCCTGGGGGAGGAGGTGAGCTGTGAGTGGAGGCCCTGGGGGAGGAGGTGAGCTCTGTGAGTGGAGACCCTGGGGGAGGAGGTGAGCTCTGTGAGTGGAGACCCTGGGGGAGGAGGTGAGCTCTGTGAGTGGAGACCCTGGGCTGGGGGAGGAGGTGAGCTCTGTGAGTGGAGACCCGAGGCTGGGGTCGGGGGAATGAGCTCTGTGGCTCGAGCTCGGGCTCCCGGCTGTCCTCTTGACCCGGCCCTGGCATGAGCCGTCTGGTGAGCTGGAGGGCTTGGTCCCTCAGCCCCTCGTCCTGGCCAGGGACAGGCCCGTCCCAGCCTGGGCAGCCTCTCTAACCTGCACCTCGCCTCCTGAGAGTGGGGCGCGCACCTTTGCTGGGGCTGGACGCTGGTGCCCCGAGCCCCGACCCTCTAGTCCCCGTTGCCGGCCCTGGCCTCCTGGGTCGGGCCTCTGCCGGCCCAGGGGGTGCTGCCCACGTGTGGACATCTGCTGGGGGCCGCACAGCCTGGCCGAGGTTGGGGGTAGCGGACACGGGGGTGTGGTATGGGAACCGGGGGGCCACCTCAGGGGATGTGCAGCAGCCCGGGAGCCCCGGTGCCTTGGCGGTGATTTGCGCTCCGTCCTGGAGGGCAGCCGCCTCTGGGAGCCCTTTGTCTCTCCCGGTGGCCAGCTTGAAGGGCCCAGCCAGAGCAGGCTTTTTATGGTCATCTCTTCACCACACCCCAGAGGCCCGAGAGGAGGCCCAGGAAGGAGCGGGGGCACATGGGCCTGGGAGCTGGCCTGGGTGGACGTCACCCAGCGGGCCTGTCCCCAGATGTCCCCTCCGCGTCTCAGCTGCTCCAGCAGGGGTTCGGGATGGGGGTGGCCGCCTGCTGGCCCGGTTGCAGGGCCCATCTCTCTTCAGGGGCCCGGGGCCACAAGGGCCATGGGAATGCCGGGGAGCAGCCGGCACCTCCTGGTCCCGGCCTCAGCTTGCTCATCTTTGAAATGGGGACGACGACAGCCCGGTGCTTTGTAGTGGGGAAGAGGCTGGAGAGGCCTTTGCAGAATAAATGGCAGGTTGTAAAACAGCGGAACCATCGCCTTAATCCTCGGCTCCGCCCTTTCTTTCAGGAGACCCCGGGCTTACCCGCGGCCACTGGCCTGGGGTCCCCTCTAGGCTAGGTGCCATCTAGTGGTCGCCTCACTTAATCGTGGTTTGTAACACCCGTTGCCATCATCCTGCCCCTGGTTCTCAGTGCTCCAAGGTCTCTACCTTGAAATGTGGGGGGCGGAGGGGCCCCCGTACGCTGAGAACTGGCCTGACCCCCGGGCGAAGGCGGGGCCCTTCAGCTAGTCCCGGGAGGAGTCGGTCGCCGTTCCACAGCTGCGCTGTTCGCTGTTCGGGAGCCACGGCCGCGACACGTGACGAACCCAGCCTTCCGATCTGCCGTTCTTAGGCTCATCGATGGCTTCTGTCTCGTAATGACTGATTGCAGAGGACAGTTGACAGAACAAACGCGGGGATGTTTATAAAGCCCTAATCCTGACACTCCACAGAGGGTAAACGGTCTTGCCTTCATTATAAATATTTGCAAAATTTACTTTTCTTTGACCTTGACTGGTCCCTATGGAACCCTACCCTGTTCACAGGACCTTCTCTTTTCTAGGTTGCTCATATTTAATTCCATTTTTCAGGACCTGGCAATCCTACCCACCCTTATAACGCTAGGGGTCCAGTGCAAACCGTGTGTTTCCCGACATGCTCAACTCACTGGCGGCGCCTCTCCGAGCCTTGGATCCCAGGGCTCAGCTCCTCTGAACCCGGGAAGCTCTCTCTGATGGAGTCTCCGCCAGCAAAAATCCACCTCTGAGTATACCTGGGACTCACTGGGGCTCAATGGGGGCGCAGGGACTTCTCTGTTTTGATTGGATGCCATTGATTAAGGACTGGGGGGCGGTGGTGGGGGGGATAAATAGAATAAAGACCTGAAAAGTGCTTGCCAGGGGCTAGGGGTGGGGAAACGGGGAGAGGCCGGTAAAAGGTACAGACTTTCAGTTAGGAGACGAGCAAGGTCTGAGGATCTCATGCACAGCATGTGATGGTAGTTGATAACTGCATTGCATAATAGAATTTGCTAAGAGAGTAGATGTTAAATGATCTCACACACATGAAAAGGTAAGTATGTGAGATGATGACGTGCTAATCAACTCGATGGGGGGAATCCTTTCACAATGTACAGGTAGATCACATCCTCCCATTGTATGCTTTAAACATCTTACAGTTGTGTCAGTTATACCTCAATGAAGCTGGAGCGGGGGAAACAGAAAAGAAACACCACAAAAAAATTGGGAGACAACTTAATTTAATTTAGTTTTTTTCTTTTCCAAACTCATCTAATTTTAAAATTAACAACAGAGAACAGTGAATTTTTTGGTACATAGAATTTATATTCACCTCCACGTTCTGACCAGGTATGATTTGGAAGGAGAGAGGGAAGGGGAGAGAAAGGGGTGGATGCGAGCTAGGAGCGTGCTGGGACATGACAGGATGAACACCCGGCGAAGGAAAAAAGCAAGAGAGAAAAACAGTCAGCTCCAGATGGCAGAGGAGAAGGGAGAAACGAGAGGCAGAATAGAAAATTCAGGCACGTAAGAAGTAAAAGAACCTTTATCAGGAAATAAAATGACGTTTGGGATTTGCTTCAAAATAAATAAAACAGGTGGGAGAGGCGAGGAGTGGGTGGCAAAGCGGACGCAGCAGGATTGGCCGTGGTTGTCTGGGAACTTCGCCACGGGGATTCATTACACTTGTGTCTACTTTGTAGGTTTGAAAATTCTCCATTAAAAAAGAAAAAGATTATCTAGTCTTGTGAAGTTAGGGAGCAGTCTATGAGAGACCACCTTCACTTCTGACACTGACTTCATTTAGGGGTCTCCAGAACCTCACTCAGGTCTGAGAATTTGCTGGGAGGACTGAAAGAGCTCACTGAAAGCTGTTATACTCATTTATGGTTTATTACAGCGAAAGGGCATAGATTAAAATCAGCCAAGGGAAGGGGCACACGGGGCACAGTCCAGGAGAGGCCAGGCACGAGCTTCCAGTTGTCCTCTCCCTGTGGGCTTTCCCCGCGCCAGTGGCCTGTGACAGCACACATGACGTATCACCCAAGCCCCAGGTCCAGAGTTTTTATGGGGCTCAATCTTGTAGACTTTTAGACTCCAGCTGCTCTGGAGGTCAAGCGGATACCACGTGGCCTGAAGCCCCCACTATAATCACGGTGTTAGAATGTCCAGTGCAGTCCAAGGCCCCAGGTAAACAAAGACTCTCCTCCCAGGAGACGAGGGCAGAGGCGGAACCTCCTTTTGGGTGAGGTTAATTCTTCACCACGCGAGGTGAACTTCTGAACTCTGGTAAGTTTTGAGCTACGCTCCAAAGAGATGCCTTAAGATCTTCAACTGGGATCGAGGGGAACAACAAGGGGGTGCCAGGTTCTTGGTCTTCTACCCCGTTACAATGGAAACAGCTTTTTATTCTGTGTCTCAAAGCAAATGTTATGTGTTTCTAATGTTATGTGTTGACTTATGTCCCCTCGCCATTCATAAGTTGAGGTCCTAACTCTTAGTACCTCAGAATGAGACCTTATGTGGAAATAGGGTCTTTATAGATGTAATTCATTAAGATGAGGTCATCAGGGTGGTCTCTACTCCAATAGGACTGGTGTCTTTATAGAAAGAGACATGTGGACACAGAGGCATGTGCACAGGGAGAATGCCGTGTGATGATGAAGGCAGAGATCAGGGTGATGCTTCTGTAGCCGAAGCACAGAGAACTGTGGGCAAACCAGCAGAAGCTAGAGGAGAGGCCTGAGCCCAATTCTCCCTCACAGCCCAGGAAGAACCAACCCGCTTACAGGGGGATCATGGATATCCATCCTCACAGCCTCAGGAGGAACCAACCCGGTGGACACCAGGACTGCAGACGTCTAGCCTCACAGTCGAGGAGGGACCAAGCCCACCAACACCAGGCTCAGGATCGCAGATGTTCAGCCTCACAGCCCAGGAGGAATCAACCCCGCCAACACCAGGCTTGAGGACATTCAGCCTCCACAGCTGGGGGACAATACACTTCTGTTGTTGAAGCCACCCAGTGTGCGGTACTTTGTTACGGCAGCCCTGGCAAATTCATACACCAAACAACATTTGCTTGAATAAAGGGTACTGTAGTCGTGAAAAAAAGTGTTTGAAAACCACTGAGCTGGACAATTTCTTCTATTTACACGTGAGGAAATGGACACCCAGAAATACAAAGAAGAGACTCGGTAGGGACAAGTAGGGTTACCGAGGACAGATATGGAAGAGGAAGCTTGTTCTGTTCTTTGTTCACTCAGGCATCGACACGATGTGACCTTTGGTCAATGATCTTTGAGATCTTGATTCACCGACTGACTACGCGCTCCTCTGCTCTTTGTCCATCAGCTTAGACAGTGCATCCACGCAAGAGAACACCTAGCGGGCATCACTGATCAGAACAGTAATGGTGCGAAGGCTGGGTGAAGTCAGGCCGGCTGAGGCGCTCCCCCGACCTCGATTCCACGTTGAAGACTGAGATGGCAAATCAGTGTACAGGGCTTTCACCTCCTTGTTAAATATTCCCTAAGTATTTTGTTCTTTTTGATGCTGTTGTAAATGAGATTATACTCTTCATTTCCTTTTCAGATAGTTAGTGTATAGAAACACCACTGATTTTGTATGTTGAGTTTGTATCCTGCAACTTGACTGAATTCATTTAGTAGTTCTAACAGCTTTCTTGCGGAGTCTTTAGAGCTTTCTCTATATAAGATCATGTCATCTACAAGCAGGCCATTTTACTTCTTCCTTTCTGATTTGGAGGCCTGCTGGTTCTTTTTCCTGCCTAACTGCTCTGTCTAGGACTTGCAGTGCTATGCCGAATAAAAGTGGAGAGACAGGGCACGCTTGTCTTGTTCCTGATCTTAGAGGAAAAGCTTTCAGCTTTTCACCGTTGAGTATGATGTTTACGTATTTTCTATGGCTGCTTCTGTGGTGCAACAGCAACGTTGAGTAGTTGTGACAGAGACCATCTGGCCTGCAAAGCCTAAAATATTTACTATCTGGCCTTTTATAGAAAAAGTTGACCCTGTTCTAAGGCACTCACACTGCCTGAAACACGTACCGTGTTGTCAGTGATGAACACAGCATCTCACCAGGAGACCATAACCTCTTTTGAGCCCAAGACCCATCCTGTTCACTTCTCTCTCTCCTGCAGTGCCAAGCACCAGCCTCACCTACCGCCGACTCCAATAAACACCGAATGGTGGAGGGTGAAAGGATGGATGGGTGGACGGGTGGCTGCATGAGCATCCAAAGAAGAAAAGCATGCTGCCCTCAACCCCTCCCTCCAGGACGTAGGGGAGTTGTCTGGAAAAAGCACCAAAAACTGGTTACAACTTTTTACATCACATGGCATAATCAATGATGGAGATCAAGTTGAAGTGATTCTGCAGTGTACTCAAGAGGCATGAGAAAAGTATATCCATGTACCTTTGATAATGAGGTATAAATTGAGTTTTGGTAAAATAATTACTTCCTGATTGATTTGCGCGAACATTTAAGCAAAGTTTTATCTTCATATCTAACTGATCATCATGGGCAGTAACTTTTAATATTTTATCACTAAAAGGTGTCAGTGATCCAAAACCAAATGATTTTAAGACATCTTGGAGGTGTTATTTCAGGACTTTACTGTGGGTGCTACAGTATATTAAATAAATGACCCTTGCTTAATTGCAGCTTTAAAGTTTGGTTTTTCATACATTGAGTTTTCCTCTTTTTTTCTTCCTTTTGAGTGAGGAAGATTGACCCTGAGCTAACATCTGTTGGCAATCCTCCTCTTTTTGCTTGAAGATTGCTCCTGAGCTAACATCCATGCCAATGCTGCTCTGTTTTGTATGTGGGACACCACCACCACAAGGCTTGATGAGCGGTATGTAGGTCTGCACCTGGGATCCGAACCTGTGAACCCAAGACCACCAAAGCAGAGTGTGTGAACTTAACCACTACACCACTGGGCCAGGCCCCATACATCGGGTTTTCTTAAAATGAGTTCCACCTAAATGTTTATGGAAACCCAAACAGAAAATCCTATTTTTCATCTGGTGAACTTAAAATATTTCTTCTACTTTTGTTATTATAGGGGCTGGCCCAGTGGTGTAGTAGTTAAGTTCACATGCTCCACTTCAGCAGCCCAGGGTTCACAGGTTCAGATCCCGGGTGCAGACCTACACACCACTCATCAGCCATGCTGTGGTTGCATCCCACATATAAAATAGAGGAAGACTGGGGCAGATGTTAGCTCAGGGACAATCTTCCTCACTAAAAAAAAAGTAGCATTTATAAGAAAAATGTAAAACATTTTTTTACCATTAACAAACAAGAAGGCATGCACCCTTTCAATGTAAGCAGATATAGTTCAATTACTTTCTAAAACAAGTTGCAATAATATCCCACCAACAGCCTATGAACATGAGCATTTCTCTTATCTTTGTAAACAGTGGATGTTATCCCCCTTTTTCTCTCTGCCAACCTGAGTAGCTCTCTATGGTATATATAAGGTACACAATGTGGTAATATATGTAGTGTATAAATATAGTAAGGTATATTATTGTATCATATATAAATAAAACATCAATGTTTGAGCCAGTATTTTTAAAGTATTAAATGAGATTATGCATACTTCTGCATGTCCCTTGGCCAGTTTTAGTATTCTGTTCATTTTTCCATTGAGTTCTTTGTCTTTTTCTTATTGATTTTAGAAGCTCTTTATATACAGTCATGCAGCACTTAGTGACGGGGATGCATTCTGAGAAATGTGTCATTAGGCGATTCCATTGTGCAAATATCGTAGAGTGGACTTACACACACCCAGATGGTACAGCCCCGTACACACCTAGGCTCTATGGTGCTAATCTGTGGGACCACCGTCCTGCATGCGGTCTGTCATTGACCGAAATGTCGCTATATGGCGTGTAACTGTAGGGTGAAAATTAACTCTTTGTAACACATGTTGCCAATATTTCTCCAGTTGTCATTTACCTTCTAACCGTTTTAATGGTGTTCTTTTTCCGATACAGAGATTTAGACCATTTCTGTGGTCCAGCCTCTCAGCCTTTTCCTCCTTGATTCCTCGATTTCATATTATGCTAAGAAAGGACTTCTCTCTAACATTGCACATAATTCTCCTTGTTTTGAGTATTTTTATGATTTATTTTTATGTTTAGATTTATTTTTTTGTGGAGAGTAAGAAAGGAATCCAGCTTCATATTTTCCAAGCAAATATCCGGTTGTCCCCACACATTTCCCCGTGAGCTCATCCCGTTGCCCAGCCTGGGATGATCTTTTTTGGAGTGCACACTGATTCTGGCCCACTGTCGATGTCTCTGTCCTGATTCTCGCTGTTTCAGTACAGTTCTACTTTCGGGGTCCCTGTCGCAGGCCCAGAATGGCATTGCGGGGCGTGCTCAGCAGTGATGAACATGAGTAAACGGCAGCTCCGAGTCACAGAGAGCGTTTTAGAGGCGGGCCTGGAGCTGGGGCTTGATGTCACCTGGCAATGCTCTTTCTGTAATTTGTGCTGCTCTTCTGTGATGCCCGAAGGACCGTGGGCACCAGCGTGAACAGACTGTGCTTGGCTGCTGCCACACGGCTCACCAGTCATGCATCAAGGACCTTCACTTGTTCGTGAGGAAAGGCCCTTATGTTGAAAGGAACCGCTTTTCACCAACATTATATTCAAACCACTGCATTTGGATGAGTCAGAGGAGCTTCTAGTCCCACACAAGCTGCCCAAACAGCCATCTGAAAGCCCAAGGACAAGAAGGTGGCACAGGGGCCACTTCAAAGCCAGACGCAGGTCAGCCCTGTGGACTGTCTAAGGTAACTGCAATGCCTGCATCGACCTTTCCACCTGCAGGCCCAGCCCTGCCGGCCTGCGAGCCTCTGCTTCTCGGCGTTGTGAGCACTGAGCTCCTGCATGGGCAGCTGGAAGGGTCTCCGGGACATTTCTCTGCCTCGCTGCCCGGCCCGAGGCACCAGGGAACGGGTCCCTGTGCTAGGCGGCAGGCACCCACTGAGGAGCGGAGGCAGACAGACCCACACTTAAACCATTGGGAGGCTGCTGCCAGCGCTGAGTTTTGAAGAAATGTTTCGGACAGATTGACTGGGAGTGGGAGGTGAAGTGGCTGGACGGGTCGGGGGCCTGTGAAGACTTGTCACTGTGCCCTGATATCCGATATCGCACAGGGAGCCCAGCATCTCTTCCGGGGCAGCCCCTGCAGGTAGGACCAGCAACGTATCCTCCATGGGCTGTCCTCGCCGAGGGACAAAGGTGGCCACACTGAGGCGTGCAGGCCTCTGAGCCAAGCACCCGCCAGGTGTGCCCCCTCGGCCTGCAAAAGAAGGCTGGGGCTGGGAGACCACACGAAATAAGAGGGTCCCCCACCAGCCACACGAGAGCAGCTGGTAATTCTAGGCCCCAGCCTTGGACCATTGTGGATGATGCTGCCCTCCTTGGTTTGGGACCTGGGGAGCAGCTGGAACGAAGTCCCCTCTGCTACTGCTTTGTCAGAATAATTCTCTGAATCTCACTTCACAGACCCAAGCAAGTGGGAAGTATTTATGTTTTTATCTCTATTAGGTGTATAGAAACATTGTTTTGTGGTTTTATTTTTTTGTTTAAATTACTGCGTGCCTTAGCGATACCTTGAAATAGAATATTCCATGGTAACTGTTATGAGGAGCTTAAAACTGTTGGAGGCCAGAGAAATGGGATTGTATCAAAGTCCAGAAATAACTCTAAGATGGAGAATAAACTCCTTTGAAGCCACACTTGTAAAGGATCGAGGATGGTAATATATAAACCACTGAAGGAAAGTTCAAGTGGTGTGTAAATGTCACCAGGTCCGTGATATTAAAAATGCCATTTTATAGCATGCAGAGTTTGGGTGGAGTTCATGATTATTAAATCTCGGATAGCACCAGTCAACACAGTCAGCATGTTCCAGTCTTGCGTGGGTGGGAGTGAACACACTACCCAGGCCAGTTCACACCCATCCTGGGGCCCCGCGAGCCAGGGCCCTTGCTGGGTGGGGAGATGCCAAACAAGAGCAAACGGCCCTTCCTACAGAGCTTCCGGCGGCTGCTCTCAGGTGAAAATGGCCTCTGAGGTCCAGGATTGTGATGCCCAGCCCCTCTGTGTGCCCAGCGTCAAAAAGCTCCATTTTCTGTCCCAGAGAGTTGGATCCAGTTACATGGAAGGTAGGGCCCCTCGGCAGTGCCCACCCCCACGCCAACTGCTGGGTTATTTCTCAAGCTTCTGGTTCATTATTTTTGTATAAATAGAACTGACTAATTCATTTCCCTTTAATCCGACAAGCATTTATTGAGTACCTGCTATTTGGGGGGCTGTGTTTGGTCATTGTCACCTATTTATTTCCCAGTGGAAAGTCAGTAATGAGGATAGAAACCAGACTCGATAGATTGGAATATAATGCTGTGGTGTTCGCAAATATAAATCAAGGCCCTACGATTGCTCTGATGCATAAACAGCCTTTCGGAAGCATCGAAAGCTTTGTGCGACGTTCAATCAGCTCATTTGGGGATGTGTGTGTGTCGTGCGTGTAAACAGGCATGGAAACGCAGCGACCCCGGCTGCCGAATTCAGAGACTAGTGTCGTCCCTGTGGTGCCCCCGTGGACCTGGAGCGGCCCACGGACGGCTGGGCCCACCGAGGCCTGAGCAAACCAGCATGGAAGCGGTGCCGCCCCCAGAAGGCAGGCTGCACACACGGCCAGGGGGCAAACGCCAGAAATGGAATAGCCACACTCTTCGTTCACTTCGTGCTTCCCATGGTCAGGCAGACGCTCTGAGGTTGGCTGAGGTGGGGACACTGTCCTGGCCTCAGGTGGCTCACGGCCCAGGGCAGAACAGGAGGTGTCTCTCTCCACCAGAGATGCACAGCTCAGGGACCCCGGAGCTCAGAGAGGAAATGCGCTGTGACGCCCAGCTTAGACCAAACAATTACATGCACATCCTCACTGCATTAGAAGGTCCCCAACAATTCACAAACAGACGAGGCAGGTGACCAGCTCGCACCCCGACTCTCGGGATTACTCTAACCTGGCTGTCCTGCATAACAAAGGCGTTGCGGATTCTGAGCATATATTTGATAATTTGTTATTTTTACCATTTTCAATCAGGCTTCAGACACAATGAGAAATTTGGAGAGTTGTGAAAAATGTGAGAGTTTTTCTGCTGCAGAGGGAACAATTGTTTTTCAAGGGTGGCTCATCTGGAGTTAGTCCATCCCCACTAATGCCCCCGCCCCTCCTTCCACAGACCGCTGGGCACCGCCTCAGCTGGGAGAAGATCCAGCCCACATGGGACATTCAACCCGGCGGCGCAGACGATTTACCCAATAAGGCCGTGATGCCATCAGTCTATTCTAGTGACATTAAGCAGCAGAGCCCCTGGGTCGTAAAGCTAGTGGATGGGCTCACAGCCTTGGCTCTGGTATGGCTTGAATTTTCCCCCTGACCTGGGGAGGGCCACACTCTAAGCCTCCTTTCTCCAGGGGAAACAGAGAACATCTTTGGCGAAGATTGGTGAAAACACCACCCTGTAGACCAGTGAGAGAGACAGGATTCACTTTTGACGCTCTCTCCTGGCCTCTGCCGCCCAGTGTCACAAGGAAAACAGACAGTCGGATTCCACACGACCTCCTGCACGTCCTTTGCCCCGGTGGTCATTTCCTCAGAGCGGAGCTGCGGGCTTGGGTCTCCGTGTGCCCGTGGCAGGTATCTGTGCCCCACTGGGTTTTCCCACCAAGGTGACAGCACAGAGGGGCCACATGTGCGGGGGCAGTGTGGACAGGTGGCTGTGGACACGGCAGCCGCGGGCAGCACGCCTGGGTTGTGGTGAGTCTGCTTGCAAACTGAGGTCGGCTCAGAAGAGGCACCGTTCTGGGCAAAACCAATGACATTTCTAGATCTTCTTTCTAGTCGCAACCTGATTCTCATCATGGGCTTGTACTGACGTCAGTAATAAATAATAATAAGATTGTAAACTATTGCTCTTTATAATAAAATTATGCTCCTTCGACATAGTGTAAATCTAATAGCTATTACATCAGCACCTATAACCATACATCACGGCTTACCTTTTAAACATACACAGAGTGTTATACGGCTCACCCGAAACAGCCAGATTTATTGTTACTGGTTAGCCACAGCCCTTATTACGTCACAAATGACTAATCGGTAAAAAATGAAGAGAGATGCGATTGCAGAGATTATGTGTCCTGTGGCTTTGGGGGACGGGGGCCCCGGGGTGGCAGGTGCCTCACTGGCCCCCACCGCCGCTCAGGCTGCCATGGTTTGCCATCTGAGTCTGGAGATATTTCCAGATGCTGCTTGGAGGCTCATATCCTACATCCTGAAGGCTGCAACAGTCCCACCGTGCAGTCAGGACGCAGAACAAACGACTTCTCAATAATTGGTTACTTCCTAAGTTTGCCTTAATAAATCATCTCTTCCCTGCCTGCGAGCCGGCGGGGTCATGGCCTTGGGGAGGCACCACACCTCACACCAGCACAGGGATGGTCTCTCCGTGCCAGCCAGCACCCATGTTTTGTTTTCAGCGTTTTCATAAAACAAACGGCCAAGAAAATGGGGGATGATAACCAAGGACCCAAACAAGTGAGTCAAAATATTTCACTGACATATTATTAATAATAATGTTTACATTTCGGGTTTCTCTTATCAGAGGTGCTAAAATGCTCCCCTGACAAGCTCCAAATTACCCCCTTAACTTTCTCCCCAGATGCAAAAGCGTTGGCAGAGGAGGGGAGCATCGAAGTTTCCAGGAGAAAACCCAAAGCGCGGGGACTTGGAAGAATCGTTCAACACTGCCCCCCGGGATGGGAAGATCAGGAAAAGCTCTGCTGTCGCCCCAGAACACGCTCCATCTGGGGCGCTGTGCGTGGACGCCCCGCGGAGGCCCCTCCAGCGGCGCCTGGGGGCCGGCGATGCCCACGCGGTGTCCCCGAGCAGGAGCCGGGCCGGGGGCGGGCGGGCGTCGCCGTCGTCGGCTTCGTTCGCAGCAGCAGCCCCGATCTGGGCTGAGGACAACCAGGGACACAAAGGCTGTCGAGGTCTACAGACGGACAGGTGCTGTTTCTGCCTCCTGCCCTGGGGGACTGGGGCCAAGCGACACCCGTAACTCCGGCAGGGCCCCCTCCTCATGACCTCGGAGAAGGGGCTCTCAGGGGACAGGGACGGGCAGGGAGGGCTGTGACCCGGGGGAACGCTGGCTTTAATGGGAAATCGCATCGCGCCGACTCCCTGAGACTGTGAAGCCCACGGAGTGAGGCTTCAAGTTTGGCACCTGCTCCAGAACCTTCTTGATGAAAAAAAGGTTGTCTTCATTAAGAGCATTAATATTCATGCGGCATGGTAATTTTGACACAGAAAAGGTCTCTGTAACCTTTTCTTGTGTGAGAATTTTTTACTTCTCAAGGAAATTACAGTCCAGCAATGACTTAATTAATGCTGGCTTCTCGGCAGGGCTGAGGAGCTGTCAGGCGGCCGCAGGACCTGTCGGCGGCCCGGCCGCGGTGCGGCGGGAGGGGGCCTCGCCGGGCGCCCCTTCCCACATTCGTTTTAATTTAGCAACCGGCTTTCCCTAATGCTGGGTCATTTATTATTGGGACGGAGGGCACAGCTTGAATTAATAATCCATTTTTCACCCGGCATATTTATTCTTTTTATTATAATGATTGCGTTCCTAATCCGTTTGGCGCTGGTAAATTCGGGCGAGGAGTGACGAGGTGGGTGGCTGGGCGCCGTGGAGCCAAGGAAATCGGCCTCATCTTTATAAACCAACCATCATTCCCAGAAAAAGGGCCCCGGTGAGATGAGGAGCTGCCAGCGAGGGTGCCATCCAGTGTCGCTCCCCGTCCCGCCACGAGAAGCCGCCCGGGGGCGGAGAACAGCAGCGGGCCCTGCACGGCCGTCGCCTGTCACCTGTCACCTGTCACCTGCTGGGGCACTCACAGGAGTCCTGCCCCGCAGCCTGCGCGAGTCAGCCCTTCCGCCCAGAGTGGCCGCGGCCCGGGGCGCTGGCCTGCCGCCACTGGACCGTTTGCCGTCGGCCCCTCCCGCTGCCTTCCTGGGCCGCAGGGGAACGGCCATGTGGAGTCCCCGACATTTATGGGGCTGTCTAGGAAGAAGAATGCCACGTCGGAACCAGCAGACCCCGACCCGGCTCGCCCACGAGCTCGCAGTCATAAAAGGAGCGAGCAGAGGATCCGAGCGCTCTCCGCCGACGGCCGTAAATCCACGCACACGCATCCGCTTCCCCCAGTGGAACGGGGCACCGCACCATCTGCAGAGCTGCCCCTCGGTTTTCATTTCTAGAAACACTGACAACGAGTTGGAACATTATTCTGGCAACATTCTCCAGGTTAAAATATGGAGGATGAAGCCATCCCAGAGCTCCTAAAAGCCAGAGGGCTTTGGGACAACAGGATTCTCCAATATCACATGCAAAATGGAAGCTTCCAGAACACTTAGGGCCAGGGCCCCGCCTCCTTGCACGCAGGTCAGGATGGAAAGATGTTTGCTGCTTCCAGAGTCCAGCGGGAGAGGAACAGGAGTGAAAGGTCAGCCTCCAGCTGCAGAGGATAAATCACCAGTGTTCCCATCACAGGAATATATCGCAAGCCCAGGCACATAATTTAAAGCCAGCCCCGGACTCCCTTCCTGCCTCCCTGAACATAAACCAACGACTCCATTAGCCAAAAGGACTCAGCACTGGGCGGGGAAGGCCCACAGTGCTTCCGAGATGTGCGCGTTGCCTCTGCTGGGGCTCCTTTGGGTCGAAACCGACGGAGAAAGGCAGGAAAGCGGGGAGGCGATGGGAGCGGCTTCTGCGCTGGCGACCCAACCGTGCGGGGTGGCGGCGGGTGGGCTCAGCCAGCGAGACGGCCCGTGCCACCTCGAATGCAAAGCCATTCCCCGGGCTCCTGGGACTAAGTCGAGGCGTCGAGAATCGAGTGGAAACACCGGCTCCTCGAGCCCCTGCTGCATACTTAAGCTCACGTTTTTACAACATGATGAAAAACCTCCCCAGACGGAAGGAAGCGCCCCTGCCCCTCCACCTGCACTAAATTCTCCAGTAAACCAAGTAAGTACCGCAAAGAGAGTGGTGCGAGCGCTTACTGCTGCCGAGCAGCGTCCGGGCCCCACGACTGTCTCCAGGGGCGGAGGATAAATAATACATACTGTATGTTTAATATCGTTAGGTAACCAAATAAAATAAATATTTCACACTGCTGGGGCACAACAAAGGAGGCGGAGGGACCACGAGTGCGCGTCCGGCGCAGGCGGCCCCGGGAGGCGGCAGATTCCAGGCGCTGGAGGGAGGCCGGGGAGGCCCGGCTCGGGGTGCTGGGTTCGAGCACAGGAGGCGAGGGACCGGAGAGCTCAGGCCGAAGTCTGTAGGTAATAATATAAATACACACACATCTGGGAGGAATTGGAAAATCTCTCTTCCCCTCTCGGGAGAGATAACTGGGACCCGACGCGTTTCCAAGTGTTGTATTTATTGGTCTGTGATGGGACTACAGTAAATTTACTCCCCTCCCCAAACCGCCCACCTTCTCCTCCGCTTGTTCCTCAGACACTTAGTAAAAACCAACCACGTGCCAGCGCTGGAATCGGCCGAAGAAACAGTCAGAGCTGAAAGGGAGCTGCTTGTTCTGGCTCCTCTCCTCGCCGTGCAGGCGGCCAAGCTGAGGCTTCGGTCACTGAAGGTCCACGGGGCGCCCACCCTCGGTCGGGGCGTTCCGCCGTGAGAGGGACGTCTGAGAGGAACCTCGCCCTCTCTGCGCGTCTCTCAATAAGGGAAGAGGGAGAAAAGGGGGACACTGCACCCCGAACACATGCCATGTTTTCAGTAACGTCAGCCGCTTTACTACTGTCACCATGGTCACCAGCCCTCACCTAGCGGGCACTTAATCAGCTAAGACACAGACGCTGGCTCAGGCAGTGAATGAATGAACGTGCTCTGAACGCACATAGCATGCAAACAGACGCCCAGGCGGCATCTCGTGTCCTCAGAGAAGAGGGGAATGCCAGCGAAGGATCCTCGGCCGAGGCCAGGCAGGCTTCCTGCAGGCAGAGGTGTCTGAGCTTCCGGGAATCAAGTCAACGGAACCATCTGGCCCCCAGCGCAATGCCGGATCCCTCCTGTGGAAGGTTCAAATTCTGGGAGCCGGGACCCTGTGGTCCTGGGTGTCAACTCCCGCATTGCATGTGGTCTGGGAAGGGGTCAGAGGCCAGCCTGTGATCAACAAACAAGTCAGCAAGTGGCAAAGACTGGGCATCAGGGGAAGGAAGTGAGAGGGCAGTCCTGAACTCCACCAGCCGCTGGCCTCCATGCTGTGGGGCACGCACTGGTCCTTGCTGACCCCCATTATCCTACTAATAAACCCTGGTGGTGTTGCTGTATAGGGCAAGGATCTCCTGATACCAGGGAAGGTGGGCCCCTTTCCCCAGCCCTAAGGAGTGAAGTTTAGTTGGTCTGTGTCTGCAGCAAGGTGATCTGTTTGTCAGTGATTGGTCTAGGAGCAGCCACATGACCGGACTGACCAATAGGTCATGAGGGGAAGCCTTCCACAAAAGGTTTTCTTATCAGATAAAATGATGAGGCCTCTGAAGAATACGCCCCCTTCTCCCTATAAGGGTGTGATGTCTGGAACCACAGCAGCCATTCTGTGGTCCTGAGATGAGAATCATGAGGACATAAAGTGGGGAACATGTCACAGATACAAAACAGAGCTTCGTGTTATCTGAGGGAATTCACCTTGTTGCTTAAGCACCGCTTATGCAGGTGTTGTGCTAACCACACAAGCAGGGCCCCAGGAGAGACAGAGGGTGAGATATCACCAGAGAAAAAACTTCAGAGGTGGAGTTGGCAATCGGGAGCACATCAGGTAAACAGTACACTACAATAGAACAGGTGAGAGATGCATGCTCACGGCTGCCAAATCAAACCATGTGGGCCACCGGCACGAGGTGGGAACTGCAGTCTGGGCAGTGATGCCTTGGCCCCACGGTGTTGGATGCTGTGGGTGGCTGGGCTTGGACGTGGTGGCCACAGTCCTAGTGTAATGGGCAGAGGGCTGGCTGTAACCCAAAAAGGAGGTAACAGAGATCGGCGAGAAAGCTCGAGGGACAAAGGTGAGCCAGGCCAGGGCTCTCAAGGTGAGACGGAGGACCCAGAGGGAATTCTGGAAGACATGCTCCCGTGATGTGAGTGTGGATGTGGTGGTGGGAGGAGACCCTCGGGGAAAAGTGCTAGAAAGTCCAGCACAGCCCCCACCCTGTGGGAGGGGAGCAGGTGTCCTGGCGTGTCCCGCTGAGTGGGAGGGGAGGGGTCAGGGGTCCCAGCTGGGCCCATGAGCTCGGCACTAGGCGCGGGGCTGGAGGAAGCTTCTCTTGGCAGCAGGTAGGGTATCCGATCTCCTGAACCAAACACTAGGGCCGCGGGCCCTGCACACTGCAAGGCCAGCCACGCTCGGCTCAGAGCACTGTGTCCCTCTGGGGAACATGTCGAGTCTCTCCTGCCGCTCTGAGCATCTGCAAAGACTGCTATTTATTTTTCATTTTGCGGCCTGAGTTTTGTCCTTTCTTTCTCAGGGACGCGTGGAACAAATGCGCTTCAGGTGCAGGAGGCAGGTCTGCAGGTGGAGGCTGCTCGAGGCCCCCTCAAAGCCCGCCTGACCCTAATTTTGGGGGCGCCTCCCTCTCCCCGGCGCATCGTGTGACCGCATGGTGGCTGAGCACATGCTCGTTGCAGACCAAGCTGAGGGCTGGGACGGAGCGCACGGGAGGATACTAGGTCTCACCGCCCCTCCCGGGAAAGCCGGGAGAGCAGGGCGCAGTGAGTGAAGGATCTCGGTGCATCGCTTCCACAGCCCAGGGCTGGCGGAAACGGCTGCGAGCGACAACAAGAATCCCCTCATGTCAGAACTGTAGGGTTGTCCTTCATGGCTGTGACATCTTGGCCGAGAAGTATGATAAGATCCTGCATGTAAATGCTATTTTTATTTCCAAAGTACTTTCTGAAGCATCCTCTCACTTCTGTCTCCAGACACCTTCATCACGTCGGCGGGACTGATGACCAGCGGGAGGACCCGTGGGGACACACAGCAGAGGTGGAGGCAGAGCCCACGCCAAGGGACCCAGGAGGGACGAGGTGATGGCGGGGAGGTTTGCGGCTGGCGCTGCTGACGCCTGTGCCACCAAGACTGGCTCCTCCTGGGTCCGGGTCCCACTCGGCCTTGGTGGGGGGTGCTCCCGGGGTGCTCCCGGCCTGGAGAGCCCCAGCAGGAGGACCGGAGCCCCGCAGCCCCACCTGGTCTCCCCCACCCCGCCCCCGGGGCCTGCAGCTCTAGTGGGGAGCAGGGGCTTGGTTCCCTGGTGCCGTGCTGGAGTCATTTCTGTTGAACAAAAGAACCTTCCAGAGCCAGGAGCTGACCCCCAGCAGGGCCAGGGCCTCCTTCTGCATCTTCTCTTTGCAGCCCGCATGCCCAGTGTCTGGTGTGAGGAGCTCCTGTGGGCACTGGGCTCTGCCCACTCCCTGCTTCCCTCCTCCTTCACCTGCCCTCTGGGGGAGGTTCCCCTTGGGGTCCAGAATGCAACCCCCTTTCCTCTGCATTGAATCAGGCTGTCATTGTCTCCTTTGCGTGACGGGGTCACAAATCCACGTCCCCACCAGAGCTCTCCTCTCAGGCCTTTATCTGGGCTTCCTGCACCTTCCCTCGGAGGGCTCCTCCAAACCCCATGCTCAAGTCACCATATCCACCCCAAGCCAGCTCTCCCCTCACTGCACATGTTTGCTGTGGATGCCAACGCTTCCCTTCCAGCCTGGATCCCGGGGCAACCTTGGAGCCCTCTCTCAGCTCAGCTCAACCCTGCAGCATTTCACCGTGTGCCCTCCACACTGTGTTGACTGGGAATAAACACACGTTGGGCATGGATCCTACAATTAAAGACATTAGAGAAGCTGGTGTAATTGAATGTTAGAAACAGGCGAGACCTTTTAGAGCATCCGAATCCAACCTCTCGTTCATCCGTGAACCAGAGAAGGCCGGGAGAGGGTCAGCGGATTGCTCGGGGCCACATAGCTGAAAAGGGGCCGATGAGGACATCACCGGGTCTCCTCGGCCCCGGCAAGGGCTCCTCCTGCAGTTTCACATTTCCCGCCTCAGTGGTTGAGCCAGGAGACAGAAGCATCCAGACAGAAATCTGTTCATCGTGGGACCTTCAAGTTCTGCTCATTTACCCAGTTTCACTGCAGCTAGACGTTCTGGAGGCATCTTCAGGCAAGGCAAGGAAAGAAAACACACACACGTTTGTTGGTAGGACTATCAGCATCCCAGCAAAACACGGGACTGGACACATTCATCAAACCCACTCACAGCTGGTAAGAAGGGGGTCACCTCAAGCAGGTCATGAACAGGTTTTCCTCAAGATAATGCACAGTGCGCACATCCCAGTAATTTTAATTTCAGCCGTGTAATGTCATGCTTATACTCTGTTTTCTAATTTCTCGGAGGAAAAATATCCTTGTTTAATCTGCACCATTTCCTCTCCTCTGTCGTTTCTCTGCTTGCTGCCCTGGCTCCTGGGATGTCTGACTTTTCACTTGCTGATTTAGATGCTCGTGTGACACAGCCAACCTTTTAAATAAATCATTCATTTTTTTTAAAGGTTGGCTATGTCATAGTGTTGTAATGCACCCAATTTTTAAAATAACTTTATTTGATGTCAGGTAGATCAGACATAAAAATAAATGCGACTTGGTAGAACTTAATACAAAAATTTGATATTTGATTTGAATTTCCTCAGTCGAGTGCTCAATGAATTGAGAATATTTTGTCCAGGTTCAGGGAAAAGTGGAAATTAGGTAGCATGTGTCTTCCGGTGCCCCCAGACTCTCCTTTCTGTGGCTTGCTCCCCTCTTTGAGGCCCCCACTTTCCCATGTGCTCATCGTCATTCAGCATTTTCCCTCATCTCTGCTCTCAAAACTGGCTCTTAGGAAAGGATCCCTAACCAGTGATTCCCAAGGTAGTATGATGCTCCCTTGGTGCTTGGTGCTCCCACGGAATCCTGCCTTGTCCAGCCGGACCGTGCCTGGAAGGCAGGAACTAGTGAACACACATTGTTGCGGGAATGAAAGGCTGGGAGTATCTGCATCTTAAGTCTTAACCTCTAACTAAGAAATGAAAACTCAAAGGAATTGGAAGCAGATATATGGGGCAAGATTTCAGAAGAACAAACGAAACTCCAATATAATAAGGCAAATGAGACGGGTGGGATCGGGGATATGGACCCCCCACAGAGACTACTTCCTAATGCCCTTGTGCCCACAGTTTACACTTGCTCTCACGCTGTAAGGTCCATGTGCATGTCAGGTGTATGTTTTTATTCCAAGACTTATAAATTCTGGACATACACATCTACACATATGTTGGCCTTCCACAATACATAACTACAGCACCGTGATGAGGTCTATGTTGCTTTTATTGTAGAGAACTTCATATGGTAGTCAGCATTACTAGATTCTTAAAAACAGTTTATAAATTGGCTGTACCTCGACATCACAATGCCAGCTATTGAACTCGTGTTCATGACACTGGCACATAATGCTCACAGTGAACCACTGATACTCTTCCCACTACTACTTCTGTCTTATTATCAGCATTCCTAGGAAGCAGTATTAGGCCAGTTCTATGACTAGGAAGAAATAGCACTCCCGTGTATTAGCTGCATGCAGGAAAATGTGACCATGAATTTAACTTGGAGACTTTCCCTGATCATACATGGTGGTGGCTGATGCCACTGTTTTGGTTTCAGTCTCCATTAGCTGATGGGCAGGCAGAAGCCAGAAAGACCCATGTTTTCAGTTCTGGTCTCATGTTTTGAGATAGAGGCAAGTAAGAAAATACAGGAATCCTAAAAATCAAAAAGGTGAAGAGCAACACCAATAGAACAAGGAGCACGAGCTATAAATCTGCTGCGTGGGAAACCCCAAAGTCCAAAAAGATGGGAAGACACTCTCAGACCCATTGGTAACCAGAACGCCAACAAAAGGAAGACCTGAGACACATGAAAATGCTGGTGTGTGAGGGGCAGAGGAAATGAGATAAAAAGGATGAGCAAACCAACAAATCAATGACAATAATGTCTCATGACGCAATGAGAATAACAAATACAACCCTTTTCACCTGAGGTAAATAAACAGACTAGAATTAATAGTTAAAAAAAAAACTGAAGAAGGGGAGAGATTTCGGGATACCATGTGAATATTCAAGAATAATTGTATTTTCATATATCAGCAACAAACAGAAAATTCAATTTTAAGATGATACTATTGACAAATAAGGACATCAAATATCTAGAAGTAATGTAATAAAACACATGCAAGGCCTTTGCACTCAACAGTATAAAACATTTTTGGGAGAAAAAAATTTAAAGATATAAATAAGTAAAAGGACATACCATGTTCATAGATAGGAAGACTCAATATGTTAAGGATGTTAATTCCCCTCAAATTGATTTAAATTTGGTTAAATACAATCCCAATCGAACTGTTTTTCTTTCCCTGAGGAAACTGACAAGATAATTCCAAAATTCACAAGTATATGCAAAAGGGGCCAAGAATAGGCAAGGCAATATTTAAGAAGTGATAAGCTAGAGGATTTATACTACCTGATGTCAAGACCTTTTATGAAGTTAGACAAATTTCGCAGTGGAGCAGGATAGAGAGTCCAGAAACAGGCCCACACAAAGGCAGTCTGATTTAGGACAAGATGATATTGTAGTGTGGTGAGGAAAGGATGGCATTTTCAATAAAATGCAGTTTAATTGGATATGCATATGAGGAAATAAGGAAGCTGGCTGCCTAAGCAAAAGTCAGTTCTAGATTGGTTGTAGATCTATATGTGAAAGATAAAAGAACTTTTAGAAAAAAACAAAAGAATATCTTTGTGACCTTTGAGATGGCAAAGATTTCCTAAACAGAATAGTAATTATAAAAAAGCAGTAGCCATCAGAGAAAGCATTACTAAATTGACTATATTAAAATTTAGAACTTCTCTTCATCAAAAGACACCATTAAGAAACTAAAAATGCAGCACACAAAGTGGGAGAATATTTTGCAATACACATTTCTAATAAAGTGCATTTACAGAATATATAATCATCTCCTACAAATAAATAAGAAAAAGACAGACAGCCCAGTAGAAATATGTGTGAAAGAAATGAACAGACATTTCACAAAAAGAGAATAGCCAGAAACAAGAGTTCCAGAATGTAATGTGAAGAAATTGTGGAAACTCCTCCCCCAGAAAGACAGCTATTAAAATGGTCAAAATTAGCAAAGACAATCATTCAAAGTCTCTAGAGATTGATGAAAGGGTTTATAACAAATTGAGACCGTCCATTCAACAAAATTTATCGAAATTTGGTAAGAACAATGAGAGGGCATGGCATTCAAGCCATGGGCTGCGCCCAGCTCCCACCCAACTCCCTGTTGAGGAAGAGCTATTCCAGCAGGCTTAGAAGCCAAGTGCCAGTTCCAGCTCCCAGCTGCTGGGGGTGAAAGATCTATTCTGGGTTGGTAAAGCAGTGGCTGAAAAGTGGCAGACCCCATTTCCAACAGCTCTGTATTGCAAAAGCCTACACTGAGAAGGTGGCAGAAGCAAGGTGTTTTCCCCATTCCCCCATACCCAGCTCCCGCTGTAAGGAGGATCCGAGTGGGGAGGCAGCTGGTGAAGAGCATAGGCCTGCACTCCCCCATAGCTGCATGGTATAGAAGAGCAGTTTTGGTAGGCACAGTAGCCCAGTGGAAGCACCTATATCCCCCATATTCCAGGAATGGAGGAAGTATTCTGAGTGAATTGGGCAGTGAGTGGACATGGGCCAATCCCATCATTGCTGGCTCTGCACTGAGGAAGATCCATATAGGCAGTGGTGGCAGCTGGGCAGTGGCACCAGTTCCCACACTGCCCCACCCACACACATACCACAGCTTCTGCGCTGTAGCACGAGACCCCAGGGCAGGGTCAGAGCATGCTTCAAAGATTGGAAATACCTTGCTCCTGCCAACAGGCCCAACTTTGTTTCAATCAGACTTTGGGGAAACTCATGACAGAGGGCATTACTGAAAACAGTAGAGCAGTTAGTTAGCAGTCGGTGAAGGCTAACAGGTGGGTGTGATATCAATAGAGGCACACCAGCCAGGAGCTTACAGGAAGACCAAGGCAAGAGACAAAGGGAGCCCTACTAAAATCACAGTCATCCATGATGTTCAAGAAGACTGTGTGCATGTCCAACTCACTGCCTCTGACGTACTGGAGAGGGAACTTCTGAGCTATGAATTCCTGGCTGAGCAGGAGACAAATTTATAAACTTGTTATGTGTCTCCAAGTCACACACAGATCCAAAAGTAAAAAGTAAGAAACTTACTAGTTCAGGGGTTTAGGCACAACCTCTGACCAATCAGTGGCAGACCACTAATCTGTGTGGACTGGGGATAACCCCTAGGAAGCCAGGCTGAAAAATTTAAAAGATGAATAAAAAAATAGGAGCAAGGAAATAAGGGGCTGCACAAGTCAGGGGAAATAGACTAATTCACTGAATTAGCCCAGCCATGTTACTAAGCAAATAAAGAGGTGAACAATAAACAGATAAAGAAAACAACATTTCAGAAAGGGGCATCAGTATCCAGAGTGGTTACAATATATTATCTAAAATATCAAGTTTTTAACAAAAATTTACAAGACATTAAAAAAAAAGATAAGAAAGTGTGATCCATCCACAGTAAAAAAGAAATAAAGAGAGAGAGAAAGAACGAAAGCAGGCAATAGAAACTGCCTGTGAGAGGGCCCAGATGTTGGACTTAGTCAACAGACTTGAAAGCAACATAATAAACATGATCTAAGAACTAAAAGAAACCATCGTCAAAGAATTAAAGGAAGGGATGATGACAATGACTTACCAAATAGAGAATATCATGGAGAAATAGAAATTATATAAAAGAACCAAATGAAAATTCAGAAGTTAAAAATTATAATAGAAATGAAAATTTCACTAAACTCTATTAACAGTTGATTTGAACAAGCAGAAGAAAGGATCAGAGAACTTGAAGATAGATCAATAGAGATGAAGCAATCTGAAGAACAGAGAGAACAAAGGAGGAAAAATGGACACAGCCTCAGAGAAATGTGAGATGCCATTAAGATGACCTAGTCTACACATATATGAAGACCAACAAACTCCAAGTAGGGAAAATACAAGGAGATCCACATTCAGACGCACATCAAAGTGTTCAAAGCCAAAGATAAAAAGGAAATGTTGAAAGCTGCAAGAGAAAAACTACTCCTCATGTACAGGGGAATTCCAATAACATTAACAGCTGACTTCTCGTTAGAAACAAGGCAGGCCAGGGGCAGGGAGCTGCTGTATTCAAGTGAAGAAAGGATAGAACTGTCAACCAAGATTCAGCAAAACTACCTTTCACAAGTGAATGTAAAATAAAGACATTCCCAGATAAATAAAAACTGAGAGATTTGTTGTTAGCCGACCTGCCTTATAAGAAATACTAAAGGAAGTTCTTAAGGCTGAAAGCAAGTAACATTAGACAGTAATATAAATGTACATGAAAAAACAAAGAGCATTGGTCAAGGTAATTTTGTAGGTAATTATAAGAGACAGTATAATTGCGTATTTCTTGTTCTTTCTCCTCAACTTATTTAAAAAGCAATTGCATAAAACAATATGTATATTGTAGGGCTTATAACATATAGGAATGTAACAAATTTGACAATAACAGCACAAAGGAGGCAAGTGGGAATAATGCTCTATTGGAACAAGGAAATGACACCAAATGGTAACACAAATCTAGAGAAAGAAATGAAGAGAGCCAGAAATGGTTTAATATAACAAACTCTATAAATACACACTTGTTCTCCTTTTTCTTTCAGTTTCTTTAAAAGACATAAGATTATAAATAATTATAAAAATGTATTGAGTTTGTAACATACATAGATATAATGTGTGTAAAAATAATGGCACAAAAATGAGTGGAGGAAATGAAGCTACATAGTAGAAAAATTTACGCATCTTACTGGAATTAAGGTAGTATATATCTGAAGTAGATTCTGATAAATTAAGATGTATTGGGGCTGGCCCAATGGCCGAGCGGTTAAGTTTGCATGCTCCACTTTGGCATCCTGGGGTTTCGCCCGGTTAAGATCCTGGGCGCAGACATGGCACTGCTTGTCAGGCCATGCTGAGGTGGCGTCCCACATAGCTCAACCAGAGGCACTCACAAGTAGAATATGCAACTATGTACTCGGGGGCTTTGGGGAGAAGAAGAAGGAAAAAAAAAACGATTGGCGAGAGATGTTAGCTCAGGTGCCAATCTTTAAGAAAAGAAAAGATGTATTATAAGCCCTAGAGCAAGCATTAAGAAAATAATTATAAAATATATAGATAAAAAAATCATTAATGGAATTACAATGTTATGCTAGAAAATACACCCATTTAATGAAAAAGAGGGCAGTAAAAGAGAAACATAGGAACATTAAAGACATGAGCCATATAGAAAACACAAAGCAAAATAGAAGACGTAAATTTAACCACATCAATAAAAACATTAAATATCAATGGATGGGACAAACCAGTAAAAAGGCGAGAGTGTCAGACAGGATTTTAAAAAGCAAGATCCAGCTATATGCTGTCTAGAGGAGACACATTTTAGATTCAAAGATAAAAAAGATTGAAAGTAAAAGGATGGCAAAAGATATACTGTACGAACGGCAATCATAACAGAGCTAGTGTACTATACTAATACAGACAAAATAAACTTTAAGACCAAGCAAATTATGAGAGATAAAGAGGGACGTTTCACAGTGACAGAAGGACTGATTCAACTGTAAGATACAATGCCTATAAACAGACATGCACCCAGCAACACAGGCCTAAAGAACACAAAGCAAAAACGGACAAGATTGAAGGTAGAAATAAGTAATTCAATAATAACAGTTGGAGAATTAAATACTCCAGTTTCAACAACGCATAGAACAGCTAGGCAGGAGATCAACAAAGCAATAGAACTTTAACAATTCTGGAAACACTCAGACCTAATGGACACCTACAGGGACCCCAGCCAACAGCAGCCGAAGACTCCTCCTTCCCAAGTGCAAATGGAACGTTCTCCAGGACACACCATATGTTAGGCCATAAAGGAAGCCTCAGTAAATTCAAAGAATTGAAATCATACAAGTATCTTCTCCAAACATAATGGAATAAAATTAGAAATCAATAACAGAAAGAAATTTGGGAAATTCACTATTATGTAGAAATTAAGCAACATACTCCTAACTAACCAGTGGATTAAAGAAGAAATCAAAAAGGAAATTAGAAAATACTTTTAGATCAATGAAAGTGAAAACACAGCATACCAAAAATGTGACGTGTTAAAGCATTGGTCAGAGGGAAATTCATAGCTGTCACTGCTTATACCAAAAAAGAAAAATAAATAAGACATCCAGATTGGAAAGGAAGAAGTAAAGCTCTTCATGTTTATAAAAAGCCTAAGGAATCCACAGAAAACCTTTAAGAGCTAATAAATTATTTCAGCAAGGATGTAGAATACAAGATTAATATAAATTGTGTTTATATATGCTAGGAATAAATACTCTGAAAATGAAATTAAGAAAACAATTACATTCACAATAACATCAAACAAATTAAATACTTAGGAATACATTTAACAAATAAATGTAAGATATACAATGAAAACTATAAAACATTGGTGGAAGAAATAAAAGAAAATCTAAATAAATGGAAAGACATCCCATATTCATAACTCAGATGACTTAGTGTTGTTAACATGGCAATCCCCACTCCCTCAAGTTGATCTACAGATTCAACACAATCCCTTTCAGAATTCCAGCTGCCTTTTCTTGCATAAATGACAAGATGATCCTAAAGTTCATATGGAAATGCTAGGAACCCAAATTAGCCAAAATGATATTGAAAAAGAACAAAGTTGAAGACACACTTCCCAATTTCAAAACTTAGCACAAGGTTACAAGTAATCAAGATATTGTGGTATTGGCATAAGGATAGAGATATTAATCAATGGAATATAATAGAGAGCCCAAAAATAAACCCCTACATTTGTAATCAGTTGATTTTGACAAGGTGTCAAGAAAGTTCCAAGGGGAAAGAATAGTCTTTTTCAACAAATGGTGCTGGGACATTCACACACGCATGGGATATCTACATGCAAACAAGGAAGCTGGACCCCTCTCTCATACTACACACAAAAATTAACTCAAATTGATCATAGTTCCAAATGTATGAGCTAAGATAATAAAATAAATTCTTAGAAGAAAACAGATTAGTGGTTTCCTAGGATTGGTAAATGAATGCTAATGGGTATGGAGTTTCTCTTTGGGGTGATGAAAATATTCTAAGTTAGACTGTGGTAATGGTTGTAATGGTTGCAGAAATCTGTGAATATATTAAAAGTCATTGTATGCTTTAAAGAGGTGAATTTTATATTACATTAATTATTTCTCAATAAAGCTGTTTTAAAAAAGAAAAAAGAAGCTGGCATCTGATTAAAAAATGGGCCTAAGACTTTTACAGGCATTTCCCTGAAAAAGTATACAGCTGGAAAAAAAAATATGAAAAGATGCTCCACATCACATGTCGTCAGGGAAATGCAAATTAAAACAACAATGAGACACCACTACACACCTATTAGAATGGCCAAAATCCAGAACACTGACACCACCAAATGCTGGTGAGGATGTGGAGCAACAGGAACTCTCATATATTGCTGGGAATGCAAGATTGTGTAGGCAATTTTGAAGACGGTTTGATGGTTTCTTACAAAACTAAAAACACACTTACCATACAATCCAGCAATCACGCTCCTTGGTATTTGCCCAAAGTTGTTGAAAACTCACATCCACACAGAAACTTGCACATGGGTGTTTATAGCACTTTTATTCATAATTGCCAAAATTTGGAAGCAACCAAGATGTCCCTCAGTAGGTGAATGGATAAATAAACTGTGGTTCACCCAGGCAATGGAATATTATTCAAGGCTAAAAAGAAATGGGCTATCAAGTCATGAAAGACATGGAGGAACCTTAAATGCATATTGCTAATTGAAAGAAGCCAGTCGAAAAAGGCTACAGACTCTATGATTCCAACTATGAGACGTTTGGAAAAGGCAAAACTATGGAGACAGTGAAAAGATCAGTGGTTGCCAAGGGTTGGGGGTAGGGAGTAGGGATGAATAGGGGGAGCACAGAGGATTTTTAGGGCAGTAAAAATACTCTGTCTGATACTATAATGGTGGATACGTGACATTATACATTTGTCCAAACCCACAGGATGTACAACAGCAAGAGTGAATCCCAAGGTAAACTATGGACTTTGGGTGAATATGATGTGTTAATGTAGGTTCATCCTTGGTAAAAAATGTACTATTCTATGGGGCCAGCCTGGTGGTATAGTGATTAAGCTCGTGTGCTCTGCTTCAGCAGCCTGCAGTTCGTGGGTGTGGATCCCGTGCGTGGACGTACACACCACTCGTCTGTGGCAAATATTCCACACACAAAAAAATAGAGAAGACTGGCACAGATGTTAGCCCAGGGCCAATCTTCCTCATAAAAAAAAAAAAGTACTATTCTGGTGAGTGATGTTGATAATGGGGAGGATACGCTTGTATGGGGCCAGGGGGTATATGGGAAATCTCTGCATCTTCCTCAAGTTTGTTGTAAACTTAAAACTGCTTTAAAAAAATAAAATCCAGAAAAAAAGTTTAAAAGATTGCCGCATTAAAACACAGATTGCAATATTTTGGGGCCGGCCCTGTGGCTGGGTGGTTAAGTTCATGCATTCTGCTGTGGTGGCCCAGGTTTCGCCGATTTGGATCCTGGGCACGGACATGGTACCGCTCATCAGGCCCTGTTGAGGTGGCATCCCACATGTCACAACTAGAAGGACCTGCAACTAAGATATACAACTATGTATGGGGGGGATTTGGGGAGATACAGGAGAAAAAAAAGAGAGAGAAGATTGGCAACAGTTGTTAGCTCAGGTGCCAATCTTTAAAAAAAAACAAAAACCCAGATTGCAATATTTTTAAAAAAGAGGATAGTCAAGTGGTCAATAAATATATGATAAGATGCTCAGCTGCATTAATCACTACGTAAATGCAAATTAAAACCACATTGCGATTGTACTACAGACTGACCAGAGTGGCTACAATGAAAAAGACGCCAAACACCAAGAGTTGGCAAAGAGGCAGAGTGGCTGTAACCCTAACTGGCTGGGGAGGAAATTGGTACAACCACGGCAATGGCTGTACTCCTAGCGTCACACTCAACAGAAGTGTGTGTACTGGGCTCACCTAAAGACACAGACAAGAACGTTCATAGAAGCACTCTGTGTTTGTTTGATTTTCATTCTAAATCACCCCAAACCTGAAACTGCCCAAATGCCCATGCACTATGGACTGGGTAGAGTATGATATAGACAAACACGGACACATCAATAATAGTGACATGAATGATCCAGACACACAAAATGGATTGTGGAAACCAATGAAGACCAACTCAATGAGAACCACAAAGGTGATTTATTCAGCGCCTGCTGCAGCGAGGGGGTCAACTGCCATCCCTCGTGCTTGGCCGAGACTCAATGTAGGCAGGGCAGTGGGGAAGTTCTGTAACAGAAAAGGAAAGGCTCAGGGGCGGCCCGACGGAGGCGTCTGGCTCGGGGAAGCTGGAGGCGGCTATAGGGGTGGAGCATCCTACGGGATTGGCTAGGGGAGCACATTTGTCTTTCCCTGGCTGGTCCTAAATTGAAAGTAGAGAGAAAAATTAGAGAAGCTGTCAGTTATTATTCAAGTCCTGGCCATTTGGGGCCGATTGTTACAGAAGTTCCCGGACAGCTTCCTGGATTGTCACAGAGATAGCAATCTGGCTTCCTGCAAGTCTGACTTACGGCAGCTGGCTTCCGGGGCTGTTTATTTCAGATAATGGGGTCGGCTTCCTGGGCAGGTGGCTGCAGGTGCGGGTCAGAGCTCCACTTTTACACACGGTCTGCCATTGTCCATTTGTATATTCGGTCTCTCAGACACAAGGAGAATGCTGATGTGAGCGATCTACACCCACAGTGTAGACAAATCTCACAGATGTAATATACACTGTCTACACTGCATGGTTCCACTACACCAAGTATAAAATAGGCAAGATTAACCTCTGGTGTTGAAGGCAGGCGAGGGGAGCCCCCAAGGTTGTGGCTGACTGGGACAGGAGCAGTAATGTTCCATTGCTGTTACAAAACTGGGTTCAGTCTGTGAAAATGCATGGAGCTCTCCCCTGGCAATATGTGCACTTTGCTGTATATATCTTAGACTTCAAGAAAACATTAGAAAAGGTGGTGATGAGAGAAATATACGGAGCTTCAGTAACAAGGTTTGCAAGATGTTGAAAAGGAAATCCATGGGTTACTTTTTTTTTATTAAATATTTTGCTAAAGATGGTTTGGTATTTAAATTGTCCAACTGACCTACAAGAGTTGTCTTTCTTTGATATCCAAAAATAGTAAGAGTAGTGACTGTAATTTCCACGGCTTTGGCAATGGCAGGATGAAAGCTGGGGCTGTGACAGGAGTGCCCGGGAAGAAAGAGAGCAGAGGCATCTGGGGGCGTCCTGGCATGGGTGTGCTTTCAGATGCAATTCTTTTTGAGAGAAACTGGATCTCAAGGATCCACGATGCAGTGTTTTACAGCAGAACTGGCATTTAGAACAAACACACCCAACCCTTTGTTTAAGCACAACACTGTCCAGGGCATGTCACCACCAGAACCCCAGGGCCCACCCAGCCAACAGCATTTGAGTTTGCACTTAGCAAGAGCTCTGGGGGGTTCCGGGAACATTCCAGTTTGACAACTTCTGCTTTAAACAATCCCGCTCCTTGTACAGTCACCAGCTGCCCCACCCAGCGGTGCTCATATTCCACCTACTGAACCTTAACAAGCCTTGAAGTCCACCTGGAGCGCCCCACCCAAACCTCCGGGAACACTCTCCCATAGCAATTCCTCTTTCTTGATCTCCCATGGCCTGTTGTGTTGACACCCCTTACTTTCCCACCGACGTCTCCCACCTCTGCGTTGCTCCCTCCTCTGTTTCTTACCCAGGTTGACTGAGCCTGGGTCCTGTGTGCAGAACGGAAAGCACATCCCAGGTGCCGGGACTGCCGCCTGCTGGTGCCTCCAGCCGTATTACAGATGCTGTTGCTCTGGCTCTCCTTTCCCCTGGGGAGGCCTGGGCGGGAGTCAGTGCCCTCTCCAGACTCACTCCGACCCTCAGGGTGGAGAGCATGGAAGAGGTGCGTCTACTTCAACCAGGTAAGCCCCTGACAGCTTCCTCTGGATGAATCAGTGCATGTTTACAGTCATGGTTACTGTTGTTTTAAACTTGCTGATAGCAGCAGATGGCTCTGGTAATAAGATAAAATGTAATTTTAAACCTTGTAGAATATTGACCCCAAGGAACTTAACGTGTTTCCCGTTTATCCTCAAAACCCCCTATGGCGTTCACAGTTAGAGAAGGGGGTTGGAGAGGTGTGGCCCCTTGTTCCACAAAGCACAGGGGTTAATGGTGCATCGCAAACACGCAAACAGCCCCAAACAAATGTATTTTTACAGAAACTATTCAGAAATCTCTTGACATGCATTCATTTACTTTTAGTTTCTTGACTTTATTTCTAAGAAGTGGCACGAGGAATCTTAGCTCGTGGCTTGGGCAGAAGCGAGCTCTGTGAACTCCATCCGCCGATTCGCCAGCCCCGCGCTGAGAGCCCCCTCTAGAAGCGCACGGCACGTGGGGAGCCCCCCAGTCCAGTCCAGCCGGGAAGACGCAGTGGCTGAAGTGGTGACAAAGGCCTCGCGCAGACTCTGGAGCCTAAGAAGCTCAAGTCTGTTCACATTCAGCCTCGCTTCACCCTTGATGTGGGGCTGCTCCCACCGCCCCCAGGGACTGAGAGCAGCCTCTGGCGGGTCCCTGGCCCTGGGCCTGCGCTGCTGTCCGTCCCGCCTGCCCTGCGGGAGAGCGCCAGCCCCGCGCCGCTGTCCTGCTCCCGCGCCCTGGGGACCGAGGTTTGCAGAGCTGGGAGGGCACGTGTCTGGGCTCTTACAGAGTTAGGGACACGAGGAACCCCTTACCCTGGGGCATGGGCTTGTGCTTCTCCTTATTCTGGAGCCTTCCAGGGCCCGTGGGCCCCTGTGTTCTGAGCTTTCTCGGAGCCTCTGAAGGCTGTGCCGTGCGCAGAGCCCTGGCTCCCAGCAGCGCAGGTGCAGGCCTTGCCACGCGGGTGCCTCGTGTTTAAACGGCCCCCCCACGGTGAGCAAGTGTTGAAACCCCCATCTCCCGCAGCCCCTCCCAGTTCCCAGTGTATCAGCGATGAGTAACAATGTGCAAAATGTGCTCCAGCAAAGACCCCAACCCAGAGGAAGAAACGGGAGGGTGTGGATAGTGGGAGGGCGGCTGGAGATTTCTGGTAAAGGTGACCCTGCGCCAAGAAGGCATAATTAAAAATTACATGCGATAAAAAGAAAAAGGAAAGGAAAGCATGAGCTGTGGTGGAAACCAGGGTCCTTGGGGAGCGGGCTGGGTGGATCCCCAAGCCCACCGCCGGCGCCCGCGGGCTGCAGAGTCCACGCACCAGACAGTGACACATGTGAGCGGAAGGTAGCATTTCCTTTATCATATGCCATAAAAATAGCAATTTGCAGAAGCCCTGTAGCCCAGTAAGGAGGGGGTGCCTCTCCCGATAACGTGGCGATGACAGAGAGGCCTGCGCGCCGGGGTTCGCTGGGGGCGGCGGTGGCGCATAATAAATAGCCGGGAGTCGAGGAGAGGACGGTGCCGGCGCGGCTCCTCCTCCAGCAGCCAAATAACTCAGGCCAGGCTCCGTAATTAGGCTGTGTGAAAATATGGGATTAATTAGCCGGCGCCCGGGCACGCGGCGCTGTCACTGCAGGCTGCTGCCACCGCGCAGACGGCCTCTCTGCTCCTCTCTGGCCTGGTCCCCGCGTCAGTCACTATGCAGGCCCCCGGGGCGGCCGCGTGTCATCTGTATTTCATTGTTTTTACCTGCTTTAAAGAAAGGCAACACCACAACACCAGGATTTGTCAATAAAAGTCATCTGTTTGAGGCCGGAAAAGGCAGGGAGGGAGCATGGGGGAGCCTGGAGGCAGAGCCCACCTCACCTCCCCCTACCCCCCCAGGAGTGCTCCACGCTTCAATTTAAATTTAACGAGTTCGATTCCTCCTCCATTGATGCCAATGGCAGACCAACCCATCCTGGCCACGGTGGGGCTCGCAGCAAGAGTGAGGGCAGCTGACACTGAATGACGAGGAGGACTTGGCCCTGCTGAGAGAACCTTCCAGAACCGCAAGTATCCAGGCCTTGAGTAACCAGGTCAGAGCCCCCAGTGAGGTCCCTGCTTTCCTGCCCAGGGCTGCTGTAATCTCAAACACGCAGGGCAATGCAGCATTTCTTTGCCCCTTCTGCATGGGAGGTATGGAATGTGGGCACAGGAAGAGCTCCTCTGGGGTCAGGCCCTCAGCTTCCTCATGAAAATCTGATCTAAGTCCAAGGCAGTGAGGACCCACCACTGCTCAGAAGGCCCGGGACATGCCGTCCCTCACTGGAGACTGGACAGCAGTCACTCTGCTCCCAGAGAAGCTGGGGACAGAGCTTTCTGGAAAGCGCCCGTGGGGCGGGTAACATCTCAGGAGCAGAGAGGCCGACCCCTCAAAGCCAGGAAGCCCATGTGATCACTGCATCTCCCAACACACACATGCACGCAAGCACACACTCACACACCACGCACACACTCACTCATGCACACTCATACGTGTACACACTCACACATACACATGGACACATACACATACATGCTGTATGCACATACTCACACAACACTCACACCCAGACACTCATGCACACACTCTCTCATGCACACACTCTCATACACTTACACAGACTCACACACATGTGCATGGACACATACACACGCATGCATTCATGCATGCATTCATGCACTCACACAACACTCACACTCATGCACACACTGTCATACACATACACACTCTCACACAGACTCACACACATACACATGGACACACACACACACACACCCCCCCCAAGGTCCAGTGGGTTGAGGTCATTTTGATGAGCCTCCCCCGCTCTTTTACACCTGGCTCTGGAAGTTGATGGTGAGTTCAGACTTTGGTGTCCCTGCCACAATTCCTAACACTCCAAGAAGATAGTGGATTTCATATTTGGGGTCTTCCAGACTTGGGGTGGGATTTTGCTGTTGTTTTCACTTATCCTAGAAATACACCTCCCCCCAACCTCTTGGCCAGGCTGTGAACATGTAAATCTCATCCTTTAAAATAGCAGATCTAAGGAATCGCTTTCATCCAATTCCATGGAGAGCTGTTAAGAATAGAGAAGTCCTTGAAAAGTGAGGTTTAGATGGGGGCAGGGGCAGTGGGAGGCCGGGGAAGGAAGAAGGGACCTAGAGAGAGAAAAAATTTGTCGATTAGAAAATAAAGTAATTTAAGCTGAATTACACTCAAAATGACCTTTGCAATAGGTAATAGGCAATCCAAGACAGGAAGAAGGAACTGGAATTCAACAGACTGAAGTCCGCTTTGTGGCTTGAAAAATGGGAAATCCAAGGGAAAAAGAGAGAGCGAGGAAAGAGTGCGATGTGAAATGAAGGCTGACATGAGAGGAGTCATTTTGTGGAAGGTTAGGATCATTAGCAAAGGGAAAATGATTAGTAGGAAAGTTCTCAAAATTAAAGAGACTTTTTAAAGGAGAAGAAAGAAGCTGTGTTGAACCTGACAATAAAAATGATGTAGTGTCTGTGTTGTCTGAGGCGTCTGGAGCGAACACGCACAGAGATATGGGGTGATCGCTCGTCTCCCAGGAGAGAAGCACAGGTTTTTTGTAAACTAGATGTTGTTCTGGGTTAGTTGCATTGATCTACTCTGGATAAAATCTTCAAGGAAATGTGAATCTTTGCAGCAAAAATGGCTCCTCTGGAAAAGGATTTATTTCCACCCACTTTCAGTTGATTTTAAAAACAACCACTGTGATTGTCTCCCCCCCAAATTCATTTTTAGCAATGCTCAGACTTTTCACCAGGGTTGAATTTCTTATTTTGTGGGCCATGAGCAATTTTCTAAAAACGTTTTCGTAAATTTAGAGAAAAGCTAAAAAAACATAACTTTGGAGTCAAATCAATAAATGAAAAAATGCACAGGTTTGTTCTGTGGGATTCATGTAAATGAATTCATTTATCACAGGGTAAAACCTGTAAGATGTTAGAATGGTATGATGCTAAGCCAGGATGAAAGCAGAGGAGAGCTCCGTAACACAGCTTCTGAGTTAGAAAGACAAAGCCTTCCTCATTCACTTCCCGCAGATTTCTAATGAAACAAAATGGGCTTAAGTTTCAAGATAGTAGTTTTCCACGTTGCTGTATTTTGGATTGACACAGTAACGCACGACAGTCTGGAAGAGCCTCTCCAGTCCACTCTTGGTATGGCAGTGTTCACTCCCAGCCTGGAGCCTGGCGGTGACAGGGCACAAGTGGCCTGCTCCAGGAGCTTGGTCCAAGGTGGAGACATAGCCCACCATCAACAAGAGGCAAGATACTTCCTGACACTCATAGATAAGGTGGCTATGTTATAGCCAATGGTCAGGAAACGCCTCCCAGTAAGAAGAACATGGACCTGAGAATGATTAACGAAAAGGAATTGGCCCTGCTGAGGGAATCTTCTAGAACTGCAAGTGCAAAGAGCTTAAGTAACCAGGGGTTAGGAATGCTCAGTGAACTTGGTGTCTTTGGGAATCACACAAAATGTCTAGAGCCAGGATGTGGGCATGGCCCTCGGGACTTCTAAGCAGGGTGGTGGAATGGTTTAGAATGTGTCCACAGATTCTTTGACATCCCCTCCAAAAGGTGGTGCCAGGTTACCCTCTGTTTAAGTGGATTTCATGAGTTACTCCCAACAAATAGAATAAGAAAGAAGTGAACGTGTGACTTCTGAGGCCAGGTCATAGGCATTGCAGCTTCAGCCCCTCTCTTGAGTCACGTTCTCTGGGAAAGAGATAGTCACTATGTTATGAGGACATCCAAGTAGCCCATGGCAGGCCCACATGGTGAAGCTGGGTGAGCACGCCTGCCATCTTAGAAGTAGAGCCTCCAGCCTCAGTCAAGCTTTCCAATGATGGCAGCCCCTGCTGATACCTTGACCTCGAGCTTACAGAGGCCCTGAGCCAGAACCACCAGCTAAAGTTGCTCCAGAATTCCTGACCCACAGCAACTGTGAGAGGATAAATATTTGTTGTTTTGAGCCACTAAATTTTGGGGTAATTTGTTATGAAGCAATAAATAACTCATGCAGATGAGAGGTGACATGAGCTGATTTGTTTTTGTAAAAGGTCATCCTAGATCGTAGGAAGGAAATTGTAGAAACAGAGAGGCTATTACAGTGGCTCATGCGGGAGCTGTTGGTGGCTGGAACCATGTGGCGGTTGTGAGACCTAGAGAAGTGGACCATTTTGGATTTGAAGCATGAATCAGCAGGATGAGCATGAGGGAAGAGAGGTCAAGGGATGGCTCCCAGTTTTTGGCTGAGCAACTGAGAGAACATGGTGCCATTTACTTGGTTGGGGAAACTTCTGGAAAGAGCAGGTAGTATATGGATTAACAGTTCTATTTAGAAGAGGACATGATGATGATGGTAACATTTATTGAGCATAGTCTTGGCCAGGCGCTCTTCTAAGTGCTTTACTGGATTCACCCAAACAGCGTTATAAGGGTGGATGTATTAAAGAGACATTAGAAGACACTCGTCAATAAACAAAATTCCACTGCAGCAAATGAAGGTTTCCCAGTGCAAAGACTTCAATATTACCCAAAGCCTCAATTTTCAAACAAACAATACGCTCTTCGTGACACACACTAAAATGCAGATTCCAAGGTCCTTCTGGAGTGAGTCCCCGAAATGTGTATTTTAACAACCCCCCCCCCCAGAACTTCTGATGCTAATGGTCCAAGGCAGTGATTTCCCAATGCAGGCTGGGACTCAATGATGTGTCTTGACATCAATCAAGAGGGTTATGAGAAGCAATTTTACAAAAATGAAATGGAACAGAATAGAAAATACCAGGTGTATCAGAGCAATAAGGATAAGAGCTGCTTTGTGAGATGTTTCTTTCTGTTCTGGCCACATTTATGTATGGATGCAAGTTTCATGTATGCGATTGTCATAAGAAATACAGTTTTCTCTGTGGTTCATGGTCAAAGTTTCGAAATCACTGGCCCAGGGACCCATGGTTGGACCTTAGCAGGCACCTCGCCCGGACTGCCTAGTCAGGTGGAAGGGCTCATCCCCCTCTGCCAAACACGCTCCCTGACCCCTCCAGACAGTGGATGTAGGGCAGGAGGTCTGACAGAACATCCTTGAAGTGTGCTGTTAGGCTCTTCTCCTCTCTCCAGCAACTCCCTAAATCGGAGGGTATCTCCTCTTCTTCAGCGTGTACTTCCGTTTCAACCGATTCAAGACAGCCTTTTCTGGGTCTTCCTTCCTCCAGGCTAATTGTTACAGGCGAGTTCCTTCAGCTGTTTCTCCTGTGACCTGGTTCTTGGACCACATGCCACTAGGGCAACCTCTTCTACTCTAGCAGTGCCTTCCTGGAAATCTTCCCAGGAGGGAAGTGGATTCTGGAAGTATGTGTGATGCTGGTGGAGTGTGGAGGGGGAGCCACATACACCCCTGCTAACGGGTAAGCTTCTAGCAGTCAACTCACGTGGGGATGGGGATCATGGTGAGCGGGTGATTTTCTTCACAGATGAACCACCATCAAGCCAGATGTTCCCCTCTCTCCTTCAAGGAACAGATAAGGTCAGAGCTGGAAGGGGCCTGGAGGATCACGCAGCATGACCAAGGCCTTCACTGACAGATGGGAAATGCAAACCTGGAGGTCTTAAATGATTTCCCCCGGGGGTCCCATTTGGGGCGACAGTTGATTTGTTCACATGCAGTTGATTGATTGGATGCAAATGTTGGCATTGACATGTGTCTCTGTTCAATGTAATCTTATTTTGAGGGGCTCGGGACAGGGCCATGTCTCATTCCCCCTTGAATTTATAATGGCACCTTGCCCAATACTAGTCTCATGGTAAAAGCTGGAAAATGCAGCAACAGTTGGCTGACTAGGTAATTCTCAAGGCTGGTCACAGATATGACTCATCAGTGGACACTTTTTAAATATTCAGAATTCAGGTTACATTAGAGACATACAGAATCAGCCTTGTGGGCAGAGCCAGAGTCTAACCTCTGGATTAGCTGCTACAAGTTCAAGCACCCCTTGCTGCCATCTTAGTGAGGCTGTGCTACTGGCTTTCAGTCTTTGTACTCTTAAAAGATAGGTTAGTGCTGTGTCCGGAGACCCTTCCCAAATTCCTGCTCCGTGTCGCAGGAGACCCAGCTAGTTCCACTCTTAGGCTGGTGTGTCTTGGTGGCAGTGAGGTTCATGTTCTCTCTTAACTCTTCTTATCGTCGGGACCCAGGTCTTTGGGGTGGAAATCTGAGGGCTAACTTTCACTGTCATTACTGCTGTTATTGTAGGCAGGAAATCAAGAGCGAAAGTCCACAATAGAAGTCTATACTTTGGGGAGTTAAAGGGTCGAAAATCATGTCGTTTTCTTTTCCTTCCAAGTTCACAACCAGTTGAGAAATAAGAAGCCAAAGATGTGTCAGTTTTATTGCTAATAAGCTGATTGAAGGACTTGGCCACAGGTCGAAGGCTAATAAGGATTACTAACTTGCCCAACTGCCTGTGCTCTGCCCCCACCAACACAGTGGAGGCTTGGGTAGTCCACCAAAGTTTGGAAAGTTTAGCTCAACAGAGCAGACAGTTACTCAGGATAGAAGAGGTAAAAAAAAGAAAGCAAATTGCCAGTTCTGCCAGACTTTCATTAGACGAGCTCCACAACACCGGGCAGAAGTGAGGAAGCAGGAGAGAGACCAGGGATCTTATTCCGGTGGAGATCCCTTCCTACCATGCCAGGAAGCAAGAGGGTCACACCCCACGCCCCCTGCTGGGCCATCAGCAGTCCTTCCTTGCTGCCATTGGTGAGACCATGATATCTAACTCTGTCAGGTCCGCCCGCTGCCGAAGGTCCTTGTGAGCAAGGCTGCATGTAGAGGAGGAGATTAGGACCCATACGACCACGCGCCTGACATAACGTATTTCTTGGGATGATGCAGAACTCAAATCAGAGAACTGGGAAGCCCCGAGGGTCAACAAGGTGGCCACCAGCTGTTGAACAAATCCAGAGATGGCCCACACATGAAGTCAGTTCACATTCAGTCCTGGCGCTCTCTGGGCTGGAAGATCCATCCACCCCCAACTGCCAAAAACAAAACAAGTACAGTTTTAGAAGCCAAAATGTTTAGAAAACTTGTTAAACAGAAGCTTGACACCATTTTGCTCCATGAATGCAGCTGACCACCATCATGAGGTTGAGGAAATTTTCCATTCTATGTGGGTCTCCTCTCCTGCTAATAATTCGTTCCTTTCGTGGTTGGGATATATATTTTTTTTCCTTCTTCTGTCTCTGTTATGCCCTCAAATTGTGTGAATAGACTCAAGATGGCAGAGTGTGTCAGTGAAACCATTTGAGACATGAAGGGTCTACTGGTGGCTTCTGGCTGTTTCTGACTATTTAAATATATATTTTAAAAGTTATTTGGTGTGCACTGGTATGTAATTTAGTCTCTTGCTCAGGTAACTAAACATGGCCAACATGATTATTATAAAGCTAATTGGTAGGAATTATCATCAGTCCATTTGAAGCAACTGACTCAATTACTTTCCAATAGCCACGGGGTGGGGGCATTTCCAACACGTACGTCCGAAACTGGGGAAAGGAAATGCTTTCATTCCATGGCCTGTGGACCGCAAAGCTCTCCTTGTTTGGACATCCTGCTCCATGGCCAGTGATTTGGCAATATCCCGATGCCGTCTGGGATCTCTAGGCTCCTTCTGCGGGTGGAGGGCAGACGGGCGTGGCATCGTGCCAGCCAAGTGCGTTGAGTCAAATGGGAATCAACTCAAGTCGCTTGGTTTCTTGGATGGAGGAAAGTGTCACTTTTGTTTTTAAACACACAACTATTCACTTCCTGCATCATCTTAAGCATATTTACTTATATTTTTACTGTTCAGACAGCTACAGCTGTTCAAACAGTAAAGGTGGAAGCAGGCCTGAGGAGGACTCTGTGGTAAGCCAGTCCCTGGCCCCTCCTTCACTCACAGGCTATGGTCAGCCCGACTAGACCCGCAGACACTCCTGCAGCAGGAGTCGGCGGTGAGCGGGCAGAGGCTTTCGTAGAGCACGGGCAGGTTTCAACTGCTTTTCTCTAAGCTTTCCTCACACCATGGCAGTGGCTGCCCTGGGCCGTGGGCCCCTGGGCCCCTGGGCGCAGCTCTCTCTCTGCCCAGACACCCAGCTGATAACCGCCAAAATGACATGCTGTTGCTATCTCCTCATTCCCTTCCCCTCCACTGTTTCTTAGGGTTGATCTTGCGGAGGGAGCCAGAAGCCTGTGCTAGTTGGCCATCTAGGCAAGAAGAAGCTGTTGCAATTCGTTGACACTAAAATTCAAGCGTCAATTTGAGACCTTGTCTATTAACTTCCCATTAGGCCAGAAGATTTGGTACTCTCATCTTGACTATCTGCTTCCTTCCATCCTCCCAGCTAAATTACAGTACAATTTTTATTCAGCTGATTTTCAATATGAATATTATGACTGTAAATATTGTTCACTGCTGAACCAAGTGATTTGATTTTCTTATACAGTCACACGCCCCATAACAATGTCTGGGTCAATGATAGATGGCATATACGACGGTGGTCCCGTAAGATCAGTATCGCATAGTCTAGGTGTGCAGTGGGCTATACCACCTAGGTGAGTGTAAGTGCACTCTATGACGTTCACACGACGACGAAATCACCTAATGACACATCAGAATGTGTCCCGCATTAAGTGACGCATGGCTGTAAACTTGTTTAGCTTTTTCTGGCATTAATGTTACTTCACTGTTTTTATCAGCTTGGGTGTTTTTAATATGCTGTCACTCGTTCTTTCTAGTCTATCCAAACTCTCTTGACCTATTTTCCATACCTGACTATATCAAGTCATCTATCAGGCCTATTCCTCTTTCTTAGAGCCCACCCTTTATCTGCTCTAATCAGCACCACCCTGGGAACTCCCCTGGTTGCTCCTGCGTTGATCTTCTGCTCTTGAATCCCAAAGCTAATCCATCTTCTGCAAAAGTTTCTTGAAAAAGGGTGAGCAGGAGGCAAACCTACAAATCTGACAATGTCTTTATTCTATCGTTGCACTTGGTTGATAGTTTAGCTGGATATAGAATTCTTCTTTGATAACAGAACTTTTCCTTAGGATTTTGAAGACATTCCTTTTGACTTCTGGTATCCAGGATTGTTTTTAGAAGTCTGATGCTATTTTGATTTCCTTTCTGTGACCTCTTTTATTTTTTTCTGAGAAAGCTTTTAGTATTGCATTTTCTGGGATTCTGAAATTTCATGTTGGTAAGCCCAGCATGGGTCCTTCTCATTTGTTTTGCTAGACATTAATGGGTCCTTTCAAGCCAGAAACTTGCATCCTTCAATCTAGTTATTTTTCTTGAATTCATTCTTTGATGGTTTCCTTCTTTCTGTTTTCCCCATTTCCTCTTTCTAGACCCTCTCTTGGTCAGTTCTGGATTTCCTGTATTGATACTTTAACTTTCTGATTTGTTGTATCTCCTACATTTGATTTATCTTTTAGTCCTAATTTCTGAGAGCTTTTCTTGACTTTGTCTTCCAACCCTTTGATGGAATTTTTGAAATGGCATGTATTTTGTTTTTAATTTCTTCGAGTTCTTTCTTCTTCTCTTATTGTCACTTTTTAAAAATATAGAAATTTATTATTTTATGGAAGCATACATTCTCTTATTATCTAAGTGCAGTTGAATTTTCTTTAAGTATGTTTCTGCTGAATTTCCTTCTTTTTCCCCTCTCATTCATTTTTGATCTTTTCGACTCATGTTGGTCCTTGACCTTATGTCCATATTTGGTTGGGGCACCAAGACTGACTGGCAGCTCTGCATGGGGCTTCCTGGCAGCTGGCCTTCACTTCAGAGTGATCCTCAGCAGTCAGCTTTTTCACTGGGAAATCCTTGAACATCTATGCATGGAGGTCTTCTCTCTAGGTGATTTCTCCAGAAAAGAATCCTCTGCTTTCCTACCTGGGGTCACATATTTGCTTTCTGTTGTCCTGGAGCCCAGCAGGTGGAGACTGGGAGGTGAGTCTCACTCAGGACAGAGACTTTCTCTTAATTCTGTCTTATGCATGGCATCTCCCCACTCTTTGCTGTGTCCTCTGGTCAAAGCCTTTCTGGTTGGGTTTCTCCAGAAGAAAAAGCTTCCAGTCATCTCTTGGGTTAGGAATTGGGGGAAGGGAACCTGCCTGGCCGCAGAGGTCAAGTGGAGGGAGGGACCTGTTTCAGCCCCAGCCCCACCCCCGCTGTCTGCACCTTCTGTAGCATCCAAGCCTGAGCTGCTCAGGGTTCTGGGACACGATTGCTGATTGGGACCTCCCCTGCTGGCACTGAGGGGCTGCTTTCTCCATTCTGCTCATTAGTACTCCTCTCCCCACCCCTTTCACCTCCCCACCCCCGTCTTATCTTCATCTCTGCTCTTGCCACCTCTCGTATTCTCTTTGTCTTTGTGAGATTACGCCTTTTTATTCCTTGGCTTTCTTTTTTGTGAGTTTGGGGTAGGGAACACATGCAGGTGTGTGTTCAATCCTCATGCGCACTTGAGGTAGTGTTAATGGGTGTCTCGAATGGATTAGGGGGACCAGAGGGACGTGTATGGGGACAGGGGAGCAAACACACATGAAGCCAAGAAGTCCAAGCTGTCTTGTCCCCTCACAGAAACCTCATGCATGGGACCCCTGCCAATGACTCATGCTACAGGTGCCTGGGGCTGAAGCGAGGAAAGGCCAGCGGCCGCCAAGCCCCCACTCCCCTGACCGTGGAGGTGCAGACCGCGTGGAGCCGCCAAAACTGCGCTCAGCTCCTGCCCCGCACCTCCTGAGAGTCAAGGAGCAGTGCGAGCAGCGGGTGAGGTGCTGGACATTGGGTGCTCCGATAGGGGGTCACCAGAGTGGGGTGCAGATGATCCACTGAGTACAGAAAGAAAATACTAGAACTTCTATGTATATGTGTTTTCATTTAAAAATTTGGAAGAGATCCCATGGACAAGGACAGCCACCTCACTGGGTCAGCTTGTCAGGCAAGTCATTCTGTCACAGGTTTGCTGAGAGCAGTGAGGGCCACAAAACAGAGCACGTGCTCCATGTTGCAGCTGACCCGGGCTGGCCCGGTGGCCCCACAGATCAGAGGATGTGGTTTTACCAAGCGAAGCCTCACAAAATGTCCTCGAGCCCATGGGGTGGAGCTGGTCCAACAATGCGGCCCAAAGGGGGCTGAGGCTTTCTCCTCTGCTGTGAGCTGTCAGCCAGATACCGCCCACCGCCGCCCGGATCTCACCGCAGGCCAAGCGTGCCAGTTTATCAAGAACGCTCTCTCAAACGTGAGTTTACATTCACTTTGTGAAAAGGTGAATTCTGTCCTAATATATAATGATAGTATATAGCCTTTGGATCAGGCAAGCAATAAAACCTGGTTCATTTGATCTTCATTCTTTGAACAGCTCTCTTTGTGTGTTTGTGTTCTGATGACACTGTTAGTGTGTAATATATGTCTACAACGTTTGCGCATACATATGTCGGCTGTGAGTTCACTTTGGTTACGAGAGGGGCATGTGATCAGCTTGAAGAACACAGCTGGATGGACAGCCTGCTGACCACAGGAAAAGCCTTCCACTTTCCTGCGGCCTCTTCCTCCTGTGGGGTACCAGTGCCTGTAGCATCTTCCACGCCACTGGGTTCTATGCCTCTCAGTTTGGCTTGGAATTGGCTGTCTCTTGAAGGAGTGGCACTCAATCAGCTTTCTGCATCGTGCAGACAGGTAAAGCAAAGTCAGCCAGGGCAGCAGGAAAGGGTGTGGCTGCCACACGCAGACAACTCGGTGACCCAACACCACCTTCCCTGTACCCAGGCCGCCCTGAGCCCACTGCAGCATCTTCCCAGACATGTCCCCGCAGACTAATCCTTCATCAAAACTCAAGACACCTGAGCACGCTCTTCCTCTTTCAAAGGCCACAGCTGAGCCTGGAAACAGATGACAATCTTTGCAAAGATGGCTGAGCAAAACCCAGCCTCCAAGAAGCTTATGTTTAGTGGGCACCGTCCTCAAAACAATGCATCTAGCAGTCACTATGCTCCTCAGGGGAGGGGATAAGGAGGAGAAAGCCACGGAGAAGGGGTGACAGAGGCAGCTCCAGGAGAGGTGGCCGGCAGAGTTAGGGAGGGGACCCATGCTGAGCAGGAGCACTCCCTGAGGGTGCTCTCTCTTCCACTGCCCCACCCCTCCCAGCCTCCATCTCCCCCCATGATGGGGCGGTTGGGACCTCGGCACCCCAGTCCCCGGCAGGGTGAGCCTTCCTCTCCTGTGGAGAGGCCCGAGGGACGGCTTTGGGACTGGACAACCAGAGGGCACAAAGGAGAGAAAAACACAGAAACCCATCAGTGAACGGATTCCAGGTTTCACAGGTGGAGAAATGAAAAGAGAGAAACATCAAGAGGAGCCAGGCGGATGCCCTGCCCAGCTGTTCCTGCTGGGGAAGAGCCCAGCTCCGGCATCTGGACTTCACAGCTCCTGAAGGCCGGCCGCCACTGCCGTAGGCCGTGAGCCTGCTGCGGCTCCGGCAACAGGACATGCAATGCAGACTCTCCGCACAAAGCACCCGGCTGGGCGTCCTCCTGGCTCCAGGGGCGGGAACCTTGGCCAGCCTTGCTCTCAGAGCCCCCACCGCCCAGGAGCTTCTCAGGGAAGCAGCAGCAGGCCACATTCACCTTCCTCTCAACTCAGGGCAAACCTGACCGTGAGGGACCCTGATGACCGATGCGGGGCAGCCAGGCGGTGCAGATGGAGCCAAGGTTCCGGGCATCTACTACCTGAGAGGTGTGAACAGGGAGGCCTTGGAGACGCAGGACCTGGCCAGCTGGCCAAGCAGGGGCACGGGCCGGCCCCCTTCCGTTTCCTTCCCAGTAACTGCCGTCCCACTGGAGACTCCCCCCACCCACCCCCCGCTGGGGTGGTGGAGGAGCAGTGTGACATGAGCCTTTACTTGGACCAGCTGCTCGCAGCCCTGAGAGCACCGTGTCTAGGAGGCCTTTGGTCAGAGAGGCAGGGCAAGAGGACAGATGCAAGGCCTGCTGGCCTCCTATGAGCGAGTGACCCCCACTGTAAGACGGGCACACACCCACAGTGCCGACCTCAGAGAGGTGCTGAGGGAGGCCATGTGTCAACATGCCCTAACGAGCTCAGGCACGGCCTGGATGGCTGCAGTGCTGTGGTGTCTGCTGTTGCACAAATAGAAGTGAACTGTGACCTGGAGTTGGCGACGTGGCCCCGGCTGCTGTGCGTCACTGGGCAAGTTCCTTAACCTTTCTGAGTCTCTGTAAATGTTTCAGGGTTGTGGGAGGATTAGAGTGAGGTAGTATATTTAGAGTTTAGTACAGTGCTGGTCACCTAGAAGTCACTCAGCAGCAGCCTTGGGCCTGGGCTGAACTGGGCCGGGGTCATCTTGGCTTTGTGTGACCCAAAGGCCTCCTGTCCTTCCAGGGGCTTGCCATGTGACAGAACCGGGCAAATGTGACCAGACAGGGCTGCCCTCACCCTCGTCTGTGTTGAACCCCAGCTCTTTTGTTCCCTTGAGGACTCCCACTCAATGAACGCACTTACACCAACAGCTGGAGGCGGGCCTCCTCAAAGGCCAGCAAGCAGAAACGGGTGTGTAGAACATGCGCTCAGAGCAGGCCTGCTCAGCCTGGTGACCTCAGTGCCCAACTAGCAGTTTGTGGCGGTGCTGTCCCGGGCCCCATAGGGTGTGCAGCAGCGTCCCTGGCCTCTATGCACTAGATGCAATTCCAGGAGCAGCCCCGCACACCTCGTTGTGACAACACCCATACTGGAGCCTTCCCATTTTAGGACTACGCTGTGGGATCACCTAAGTCCCTTCCAGTGAGAAACCTGTCCCACCCCATCCAGATACAGCATTGGCCACGACCATGAAAAGCCTTCTTCCTTAGACCATAAGAGGTGACTGGGAATTCAGCCTCAGGGATTGCTAGATGCCTGCCGTTCTTTCCAAGGGATGCCCGAGGCCTCTCTCCTCCAGACTTGCTCCATAAAGATGAGGGTTGGATCCAAGACACTATCGATGCATCCTGATTTCAGGGGTGTTGAGCTGTGCAAGTGTATATTCGGCAATCAGTTAAATGTGGCATTACTTCCCTCTTCTTGGTGCTTCTCTCTAGTCTCTAGGGGACCAACTTCATCTCAGGACACATCAGGGATGCAGCTGCTCATAACAGCAAGCTCGCAGTCTGGGGTCAACCAGCATACGCTACTCGCTTGGTCCCCTTGCATCATTTTATGCTGGTGTCAAAGCTCTCTCCTCAGAAAAGAAAAATCATGATCGTTCAAGACCACCAAGAGCACCAGGATTTCTTCGCACAGCATGTCAAGGAAGGAGTAATGGGCGGAACAAATAGCACCGGCCCAGGAACTCAGGGCTGGAAAGAAGACAGGAATAAGCAAATAGAACTCTAACTTTCCTAGACGAGAACACAGCTAGCCTGGTGCTGCAGCGTGGGCCGGTATGCTTCCCTTAAGGCTACGATAATTATGAATGAAGAGGAAATCTTCTTTTGCCATCTATTCCTGATGATAAAAAGCTTGGAAAGTCACCTTAACATGTATGACAAGATGGTGTATGAATTTGATTCAGTGTTTGTCATGAGGTTTGGTCTCGGGACCCTCCTCATCAATAGTGTTGCAGCAGAAGGTTGAAAGAGGTAGAAAAGTGTGTATTGGACCAGTTTGACCAATAAGAATTATGTTCACGATGCATTCACTGTTCAATTCCCGCCAAAGATTTCTGTTATTTGAGAAGATTATGACTGGAAAAACAGAAAGGAAGGTGAATCAGAAAATAAAGGAAGAACTGAGGATTCATATATTTATCCGTTCATCCAGAATGATTTCCTGAGAGCCCACCAAGTTCCCAGCTGCGCTGGAGCCAAGAGGGCCGAGACGGAAACAGAGACTGACCTCGAGTCAGAGCTCTGCTGGGAAACAGGGATAAAGACAAGCAACCTAGACTCTGCGGAGGGCAGAGGACCAGGGATGGGTGGGCCAGGGCAGCCACAGTGGGGGACCTTCAACTTCCAGCCTGTTCAGAAATCACATTCTGGGGGGACGCATCCGGTTAATGCCACTTGTGTTGTGGCCAGAGCCCATCCCCAATCGCAGGGCCTGCTGAATGTGGGTGAGAAACTGGCGTGTGGAGTCACCGTGAATCCACACCATTACCAGGAAAGTGACTCATGGGATGGTTCTTAGTTATGGGTTGTAAAACATGTTCCATCATGGGCCACACATCGCAGCTTTGAAGTTGAAACTTCCTCCCTCTCCTTAGACCACAGCGGGGGCAAAGGGAGGAGGCAGGAGCAGCCAGGGTGTAGCTCTTCCTGTCGGATTCTGGCCTCATTTTCAGATCTGAGGCTCCGCGGAGGTTTTGGGGGGCAGCAGTGTGCGAGGACAAAGGTCATTCTGCTAAGGGAACCCCCTTCCCAACCAACACTCCCTTGCCTGCTTCCCTCGCCTGGAGCAGCTGGCAGTCCCCGAGAAGTCTTAACGCAGCTCGTCGTCTCTAAACCAGAACCCAGTGTGGAAACTAAAAAACAAACCCTTACTTTGTGTTGGTTTTTATCCCTCTCCTTAAACAGTTATTTGAAGGGTAACAGGAGACGTTCTGGAGAGCAGTGAAATGGGACTGGCGCAGTGGACTGGGCCATATGCTCCTGCTTATCCTGGTCATAAATTATCTTCTCGTGATGTTGAAAGCCATGTTGAAATTAGGTCATTTTAAAAGAATTTATTAAAAGGTATTGACAATGCAAGGCCATGAGTAAGTAGATGATTCTTTGAGAGATTTAGAGTGGATTTGTTTAATTCTGGTAGCAGGTCTTTGTGACCATGTGCTCGCACAGGTGATTCTGTTCCCTTCTCTCGGCCAGGCCAGCTCCTGGGCAAGTTGGTGACGTTACACCTTTGCGTCCATCTGAGAGAGGAGAAACCAGAATCCTGTCCTGGGCTGCGTGCGAAAGGACGGGGTTCCTCACCTCATGCTCATTTCTCAAGGTGAAGACTCCGCAGGAAGGCTCTGCGCATGGATTCCACAGACCCAGCCTCCCAGACAGGCAGCGGTGACTGTGGGACTCTGGCCTCGGCGCTCTCAATGCTGTTCAGTCTTCACTTAGGTAAACACCAAGAAGAGCGCCGGCGTCAGCACCTCTGGTCCCGAGTCTAGAATCCTACACGTGAAGTCTTCATCCAGCACCACCCCCCGAAGGAGACCACACGAGCCCCTCCTGCTAAAACTTACAAGTCCGTTTTATACTTCAAGTTTTCTCTTTCTAATTTCCATCTTCTGGATATTAAAAAAAGTGTTTTTTTGCAACCTGTTGGGCTGAAAATGGGTCCCCCTGAGGAATAGTGATTCCAGAGCAGAATTTGCGGGAGGTCAGACGCCTCATTCACTCACCGAACCACCTGGGCCGCCCACGTCCTCCTCGTTCTGCAGGAAAACACTTCTTCCATCACCTTCGCTTCCTCCTTGTGAGCTTCCACAATATTTATTTCATGGGGTTACTTTTTTATGGTGATAAAACATTATCCCACGATTGAAAGCCTGAGCTCCAATTATGAAAATTGCCAAGGGGACTATCAAAAGGAGAACATCGTGCCCTCGCCTTTCCGTGAAAATGTCAGGCACCTGTGTCACTCTCCAACCTCGAAGGTGCATGCATGCACTCCACAGGCACAGGGTGGGGGCGGGTGTCCCCCATGGACACGGGGACGCGCCTGTGAGGGCAGGCATGGCCACGTGCCATGCCAGCACGCGCAGACACCAGCACACCCCCGGAGATGCGCAGGCCCCTCCCGGGCCTGTTTCTCTGCCCTTTCTTCATCTCCAATTATAAAGCAGCGCCAGGTTTTCTCGTCAGCCATTGCCATGTCTCCAAATGGCTTTTCAGTGTCAGGCCTATCAGGAAATTAACTCATCATGCAGTGACAGCTGCTAATTTTTCCCCTTACATGTCAGATGGATCGCCCGCTGAAGCTAACAATGAATCACCAGTCCCTGATTAGAAGGTGCTTCCGAAACGCATAACTGCCATCTGAGCTAACTTTCTTCTTCATGTAAAATGATATCACCCTGGAGGAGTAGAAAACGAATTGTATTCTTCAACAAGATGGAGCAGGAGGAGGCTGCCTAAGTGAGCTGTGTGCTCTGAAATAATGGGCTAATATTAAACGGTAAAATAAGGAGAAACTCACAGCTCTTTTTTTAGTTTGCTGAATGAATGACTTTCTTGTTCCCTAATTCTCTTCCTAGAACCAACTCTGGGTCACAGTGCTAAGCTGGTTCTTCAGTTCTTTCCTTATGCCATTATTTTATCTCTATATTCAGGAAAACAAAAGGTTTCATAGGATGAGAAATACAAATGTTGAAAGTGGTTGCAGAATTTCCTGGATGCTGCGCTGCTGGGCAGTGGGGCTCTTACTTAGAGGGAGTGGGGGGTCGGAGCTGTGGAGTTTGGCACGAGTGTGGCCAGGCCTGGGCCGCCGTGGGGTTTCCACCGTGATGTATTAGTTGATTGAACAAAAGTCCACTGAGACTCCTCACCATCTGTCTCCTAGGACTTTGGGTCCACATTTCTGGATTGAGCTGATAAATGATAGTGCAACTTCTGGCGCCACACTGACACAATCTTAGCACATTGTCTTGGTTCTTCAAAGCAAACCAAGTAGCAAAAGGATGTTCCTCGTACCTGTCTAATGACGCTGGTTTGCCGTGTTTCGTGGTTTGGTGGGAGATGTTTGGGCATCGTCCCTCCTCCGCTCCAACTGCTCAGCGAGGCTCCAGCATCCCAGTGGGATGCCGGCTTGAGTCACCATGTTCCACGGAAGTGACGTTACGGGGCCAAAACTTCCTTTGTATGGAAACTGCTCTCGGTAACTCTCCACCATGCATGGTGAGCACACCCAGCTTCTGCGACGGAAGTGGAAATCTAAACTCTTTCCACATGCTGACTTGGGCAGTCCGGTCCTCCTTGCATCATGCCAGATTCCTGGAGCCTCAATCATTTAACTGGCTGTACCTTAATACTGAGGTGGTCTTTCTGGATTACAGTCTCAAGTACATATTTCGTTTGCTTTATTTTTTACTTCTTTCAAGTTCTATTGTATTCTCTGGCGAAAACCTCAAGGAAGCTGTGAGCTTGCGCGTGCCTTCTGTACAGCGAATCCATGCTGCAGGAATGTGCCCTGATCACAAAACCGGCCACGCCTCATTATTCTGAGGCACACGTTTGTGTGTGTGCTTCTTCAACTCCCTCACATCCCGATAGTTACGTAATGAGAGAGAAAAGAGAGGTAACATTAACCTAACTCCCTGGGTAATTACAGGATACAATAGCTTAGTGGGTCCTTTGCAATCCTTCTGAGCCTCAAAACACCTTCTGTACAATGTTTTTATGCAAAGGGCTGCTCTTTTCATTGTGCATACATGTGATTGCTGGTCTGACACTGCAGGCTACACTGGTTTTATGAAGGATTAAATGCCACCTGAGACATATTTATCCTAAATAAATCACAAACGGTAAACTGCAGCACGTCAGTGTCAACACCCTGGGCTGCAGCAGAAAGGTTAGCCAGACAGGACTAAGCACAGCCAGGAATTAGCATCCGAGCCGAGGACCGCGGGCTACAGCCAGCGGGGGAACGAACAAGGAGAGATATTTCCACGGAAAAACATCCCCCTCCTTTTTTAAAAATGTGTATGAGAAGCTCGGAGGGGGCTTCACTTTGTAAAGGTCACCTTTATCCTGATGACAAACGGGAGTTAATCCTGTCACTGTTTGCTGAAGACAGTGTTTAGGAAGAAATGAATTACTCTGCCATTTTTAAGAAACACGAGCAAGTCATACTCAGCTAATTACGAATCTCAGTGTCAAACTTCAGGTTGTACGTTCTATTTTTTTGGAGGGTCAGCTGTATCAAGGGAGGTGGCCCTAGGACTCAGAGCAATGAGGATGAGGCGAGGAGCAGGGCGGCCGGCTCACCTTCTCTGGCAGCCTCACCTCCATGCGGTCCTCTCTGGAAGGACTGTGAACAGTACTTCTATTTAAACCCAAAAGGTACCATTTTCTCTTCCTTTTCTGTCTGTCTGTTCTTCAGAATTTTTTGATACTAACCACGGTGGAATATGTTATTGTCACCAGAATCTGCCTGGGCCATGTGCCAAACATTCAGAAAACAGCACCAGGCTGCAGACGTCTGTGGGAAACCAGGACACACACTCACGTGGGCAGAGGGGGAGCACCCCGGTCAGGCAGGAGCACTAGTTCTCTTCAGGCTCTACAGATGCCCATGGGCCGGCTGCTATAAATACAATGCCATCATTGTCTTTTAATGTTATAATTTTATTTCAAAGAAAAAAGAAACAGAACAAAAACCACCTTTGCATTTGGGGAGGGGATTATTTTACAAGTTTGGAGAAGGAAGAAGAGCAATCGCATCGGAAACGAGTCGTTGGAACATGACCTTGCATTCCGCAGCTGCAGCGAGCCCACAGCTGGACACACGCGAGGCCGGGCAGCGCCAGCGCTGCAGGCGCAGCTCCATTATTAATGTTTAATGTCAGCTCTTTCACACCGACAGAAGCCACAAATAAACCCTGCAAAAATGATACCAATACGAACATTCATTATAAAAAGCAAAATATTGATATGAACAGTATTTTCCAGAGTGCACATTTTATATATAGACTTTATTGTACGAAACTAAGTCAAAATTGGAAGCATCAGGCGGTCTTAATCAAGGTACATTCTAACTGAATATAAACGTCAAGGCTTTTCTTAACCATAGGGTGAAGGAGGTTTCTTTAAGCAGAATGCAACCAGAGCAATGAACATACCTACAATCTCTGCAGAGAGGGAAACGATACAGGAAATGAACGAACAGGCTTCCTTTGGTCTGGGGACACTGTGGAATACTTGTAGCTGCATTTTTAACCAAACATATAATACAATGTTGAAACGGCGACACGGGGCCTGTAAGAGCAGACATGTCTCAAGCCACAAGACACCTGTCCTTCTCTTCCCCCAGGGCACAAATCTTTTGCTAAGGGAAATGGGAAAACAGTTGTAGGGGGAAAAACCCAGGAAAACACTTAGCTTCTCCCCAGCACAGTGGACAGAACGGAGGGAAGATGCGGTTAACAAAAGAACCGAACAGTACACAGATGTGGTCTGCACAGGCTCTCCCTCTGGAGGCCCGGCCGCCTGGGCCTTCTTGGCCATGCTCAGCAGCGGTCCCCTGGCCCACTGGCCACGGTGCCTCGTGTGCGCTCCCAGCAGTGGCTGTGGGCCTGGCCTCGAGGTGCGGCTCTCCTCTGGAGCATGACGTCACTGCCTCGAAGGCTTTGCAAACGTTCAGGGAACGCTGTACCCATGCGAGCTGGGTCTTTCCACCTCCGCCTGTGCCAAGCGTAAAGACCCATGCTTTAGGCTTCTTGGAGTTCGTTACTCTCTCTTTGGCTCTGAATTACTGTCGCTGCTGGGGAGCCATCTTGGGTGTAAATGACCATACTCGTCAACTGTTCGGTTCCATTAGGGACCATGGCCTCCGCGCTGAGCGCAGCCCCGGCCTGCAGGATCTCCTGAGAGTCTGCCGTCTCTATCACAGTGTGGGAGTACATGCCCGTCTCATCTTGCACCCCCGGGGGCAGTTCTGTCACAATATAATGAGTCGCACCCTCAGGAAAGTTGCTGCTGGACTCCTGGACCATAGCCTGGACTAGCTCCTCAGTCACGATGATCTGTGAGATCTCCCCGTCCGATTCAGCCAGATCCACGTGCTGGCCGTGGGCCTCGGCCTCCTGCATGATGATCTGAGAGCCTTCTCTGGCCAGCATGTGGACGGTGCCCTCTTCATTCACAATGACCTGTGTGACGCCTTCCTTCATGAGCTGGCCAGCTGCGGCCGAGTCACAGACAGCAAACTGGAGTACCCCCTGCACCACCTTCTTGAAGGCCACCTGGGCCCGCTCCTGCGAGGCGATGACGGCCGAGGGACGCACCACCTGGGTCAGCACCTCCACGGGCTCCATGGCAGTGGGGCTCTCCTGAATGTCCTGGAACATGTGGATCTCCGGAGCTTCGGGTGGGGCGGCAGCATGGGACACCTCCTGACTGGGCAGCTGGACCAGCACGTCCTTGTGGCCAGATCTGACTTTCTCTTCGGGCCCAGCCCTACCTTCTGCCCCTCCCAACTCAGTGACTGCACACAGCAGGGCATCCAGGGCAGAGGCCGCGTCTGGCGGGGGGACGCTGGCCTCTGCGAGATCTAAGATCTCCTGCTTGGTCACCTGCTGTATCATGGCACCACCTGGGCTCAGGGGTTCGTCCACACCGTGGCCTTCCATTGAGCCCCCCACGACCACCACCTGGGTGGCCCCGTCGGCCAACTGCTCTGGCAGGACCGTCCCGGGCGCCACCCCGCCCACGTGTGCCCCGCTCTGACTCGCGGCAATGACCTGCCCGTCTTCCGTGATGTGCACCACCCTGGCCACCTGTCCGGCCAGCGCCAGCGTCTGCAGCGTGGCCGCGGCTGTCTCCTCCACGGAGGCGTCGAGGGCGAAGTCCCCGTCGTAGCCCTGGATGATGATGACCTGCTGCACCTGCTCGGGCGCCGCCGGCCGCCGCCCACCCCGGAGGGGCCGCTCTTTGACGGGGGACTCCTCCGCCAGCGCGGCCGCGGTGAAGGGGCTGTCCGTCTCCACGAAGGTGGCGCCTTGGCCCTTCAGACGGCATTCGTAGGACTTGGAAACAATGCCTATGGGAGACAGGGACCAGTTAGAGCCTAGAAATATGACTTTCAGGCTTAAAAGTACGACCATTTTTCAACAGAAACATTACTGTGAACCCCACTCAGAAGGGGAAGCACTCCCGGCGCCGGGGCTCTGGCAGGTGTGCTACTGGTGCAAGGGCGAAGACGCTGTGACGCTAGCGGGCACGTTTCCCTACTCCTGGTTTGTCCAGTACAACTCTATCAGCCACTGTTTGCTCTTGCAGTTCCCAGGGAGGAATACGGTCAACCCCCCCCATGACTGTCATTTCTAACAAGACAGTCAGCCACTGGTGGCAGTGAAGGTAAGTAAATAGTCAGTAGCATCTTCCGGCTCAAACGAAACTTTTTTCAATGTCCAAATATTACAGAGGGTAGCTTTGTTTACTCAACCAAGAGAATGAAAGCCTTGCATGTTAAATTTAAAGCTATGCCGTCGATAAGAAGAGCTGCAAGAGTTTAATGCAACAGGTACTTATTGAGCATCTACTGCGTGTCAGGCTCCAGACTTAGGTGAAAAGGCAGCTTGCCTGCCAGGTGTAGTCCCCCATCGGTCACTGTGTGCCAGGCCCTGGCACAGAGTCTGGATGCAGGGTCTTGGCCGCTTGGGGACTCAGGAGGGAAGCATAACAGGTCAGAGCTGAGGGGCAGCTCTGAGAGCGCACGGTCTTATTCTGCGTTGTGGATATATGTCAAGTGTCTGGCACGCAGCAAACATTCAACAAAGATGTGTTTGTTGAGTGACTTAAAGATTATGTAAGGTGACAAGTACCACAGCAGAGAGGTAAACACATTCAGGCTGCAGGAAAGAATATTCAGGAAAGATGAATCAAAGCAACAACTTTCCCAGCCTGCCCGAGGGACAGGACCACCCAAGCAATCACCCTGGGCTGGGAGGGGAAGGGCTTGCGGCAGACGCAGCAGGAGCCCCAGCAGAGGGGAGGAGGCTGGGGCACCGCGGCATGGGGCAAGGGGTGGGGGCACCCTGCCGTCAGGGGATTAGCGCCTTGGCTCAGACTCCATCACCGGCACTCAGGCATCCAGGCAAAGGCTGCGGAGAGAAGGGCCTGGCATGTGTTTAGGCAGGAAGGTAAAACGAACGCATCTATCTTACAACTGTAACAGTGGGTACAACATTTATTTTGTAAATGCTAGCCCCAAATTCCTCTTAGTGAAAGCACTGTGATTGTTTCAGAAAATACTGAGATAAGCCCATGGGACATGGGCACGTGTGAAAGTAAAGAGACAAGAAGAGCCGGGAAAGGAGGAGGAGCAGGGACAGGAGTGGGCAGTGAAGTGCTGGGGGGCGGGAAGGGTGGGACCCTCCAGAGCCACTGCAGGCTGCTTGCCAAGCTGTCCACCCACTGGTCCCAGGTCCCATCTGAAGGCAACTGTCCCTCACAGCCTGCAGTCTGTACTCTGGACACGGCCCAGGAAGGCAGAGGAATCCTGAAAGGCCCGCGGCTGCTACAGGACAGAGTTCCCAGCCCATCTTACACGCACCAGGGGCCAGAGACTTGAGCTGTCCTCGCGCTACTCAGAGAAGGCTCTGAAGGCAGAACCCAGGATGGGAGGGGAGGAGGCCAGAGAGCCTGAGCGCAGGGGCGGGCAGGACGGGAGGCGGGGCGAGGCGGGGCCTGGCCAGGGGCACAGGGCGAGTGCACACACCCACCTCCCCCAGCGTCACCTGCAACACAGGCCAGTGCGTGTGTTTAACAACCTGACAGTAAAATATGACTGAAAATCACAATCTTTATTTTCATAAAAAAGAGACTGACTCTTTGTTAAACAGAGTTCCTGTTTTCTTCTTTAAATCTCAAATTTTCTATCAGTTTTCTTATTGCCTCCTTCCCTCCTAAGTAAGAGAATGATCTATACATAACTATAGTAAGCATTTCCATATTTCAATGGCAACCACATTTTTGAGATATTTCACTTTATTCTCTTTAATATAGGTCATTTTTTAAAAATGCATACTTTATTCTTACCAAAGGAAAGAAAAGGACTAAGAATTGTTTGATTATTTATTGCTAGTATCCCTTAAAAATAAGACCACGATTTTGCTTACCATGTTGGTGCTGTTCTGTCAGAAGGCCTTTCTTTCAATACAGTCTGCTCTAAGCACAGACCCCAGACAGGGCCCACCCTCCAGTGGGCACAGTATCCCATGCAGGATCCACAGAAGCTGTTGGATCATATTTACCAGGAGGACACGTCCAGACTCATACCCAGACTGTAGGCGATGGTCCTGGATTTGGAATCACGGTAAGTTATAGAAAGGCAAACTCTGGCCTATTTCACATACAATGCTGTGAAGTTGTGATGTCCTGCATTCACTTGTCCAACAGCTGGAATCACAGGAAGTCACACTATTGCACCCTCCTTAACTTTTGAGGCCAGAGAGAGCCTCCACTTGGAAGGGGTAAGGGAGCAGGAGAGCCTCACGAGTGGCACTTGCTGGAGAGTGTGTGGCACTAACTGGAGCAGAGCTCACTGCAGACCGAGGCTGCAGGATCGATCTTCTGTACAGCAAGTTCTTTCAGCCTCTGAGGCTCTGATTTCCAGAGAGAAAGTAAAATGTATAAGTAGTCTATTTTTTTAAACAAAGATTAGGACCAGTTAACATTTATTCTTTCTCAGAGAACTCTCTATAGCGTGAATCTTAGAAAGATTATGGAATCATAAACTCTTAGGTCAAGAAAAGACCTGTGGGGTCAACCAGGACGATCTCCAGTAGAAGAACCTTCTGTTTACACATTCAGTGCCTTCTGAATATTATGACCAGGGAATGCTGCTTGGGCTGGGCAGATAGCCGTGGGTGAACCTTGCCTACCATGCCCCCACCAACCAGGCAGACATAAACCATCACACCTTAAAGGTCAATTAACCTTCCCAGAGGCGGGTCCAAAATGTCGATGATTCTGGCTTAGGGAATTACCTAGCGATAATGTACCTGTCTTCCCTCCTGTTTACTGAGAACAACTGGGGACCACTAAAGCAGGCTCCCAGCCAGCACCTCGACAGGCCTCCATTAGCAAGCACTTCCTGAACACCTACTGCGGGACGCTTGGCAGGAGATGTCGTAGGACAGCTACCCGCAGGGCTCTGCAGACTTCCCAAAGGTTATGTGAGCACATGGAGAGTTTTCAGGGAATTAATCTAGGGCATTTAAACTGACCTTCCCAGGGCTATGGCTGCTGAAGAGAGCTTCTTCCCGTCCTCCCCCTTCGCCCTTCTCCTGCCTTACAGAAGGAAAACACACCCTCAGGAGGATTAAAGTTCAGAAGGTAAGCATGAGATCAGGTTAAACCACACAGATCCTAGTAAGAAAGGGCTGAATCGCTGTCTACATGCTTCAACCTAATCTCATGGTTTCTTCTGAACTTTAATCCTCCCTGCATTCTTTCTCTTCGAAGAGGTCAGAACTGGGCTCAGAAGGCCTGATGAAGGCGAGACTCCACAGACTGATGTTCACACCTCCACGCACACCTGAATTTAAGCTGGGCGGGTGTTGCCATTCCTGGGCAGCTCGCCAACCACTAGGACCCAGAGACCTTTGTGTACTGTACTTGCCAAGGTCCTCCTCTGGTATGCCTGCAATTACTCTCCTCCCTCTTCCTTTCCACCGTGTTTGTAACATTCTCCTCCCCTCATTACACCCTAGACTTGATTTGTTTGTTTCTGTCCATTCTCTAATTTCAAGGTCATTTTCAGTTTAATTTAGAGTTTGGGGAAAAAAAGAAAAAAGAAACATAGATACAAAAATAAAGAAAGAAGCCTTCAAATCACCCTCTCCTCACCCCCAATTAATTACAGAAGAGGACATGGTGCCTTTACATTAAAAACAGGAGAAACTACCGTGGTTGGGAGAGAACAAAAATCCTGTTCTTCGGTCAGCTCTGAAAGAAGCCCTATGCGCTCGAGTCCAAGCAATTCCCTTTAGTCTGTGACGGGCTGGAGGACTACCCTCTGAATCCCTTGCAGCATTGATAATTATGCTATTCTGAACTACTTACTGAGTGTATTTGAATCTGGAGGTGGGTTAAGCCACTTCCAGATCATTAAAGTAAACTACATGGGTAAATATTGCTGTCACTACGTGGTGTGATGAAGCTTAACAACACCAACATCGTACCCTCTGCTCAGCGCAAGCCCAGCTATTCCATCACAGTTCATAAATGCGAGTGCAGGTCCATCTTTTGATTCAGCAATTTAATAACTTCGAGTGCTGTCAGTACTGCTTTGAAAAATAGCACCTATAAAATGTAACAGCCTCAATCAGATTGAAAAAGATTCACCCACTGAAGATTCTTCCATTCCGACCATAATGAATTAATGTTGAGCTGTGTAGAAGTTCAAGTGTCATTTAAACTAATGTGAATCTCTACTGTAACTTTAAATTCTAACCGGGCTATGACCAAGAATTTACTGGGTACATCAACTTCAATTTTTGAGATCTTCCTAGTAAATATGAACTGTAAGGCTCACCAATGCAAATGGCCAAATGCATACGGTATTTGTTAAACAGGAACTTTGTACAGGTCTTCTCCTGAACTGCTCAGTCACCGTTACAGCTCCAAAATCACACGCATCCTCAATGGAGCACGGCTGCCCAACAGAATATTTGTATTACATGTTATATTGTTCAAAGACAATGTTGGATCTTAGTGCAACGACAGCAGCTAATCAAAGAGCATATCTAAATCAGTGCTTTTTGGATCTGTTTCCAAGAGGACAATAAATAGCTTTGTGGAGAAGGTGCAAATGAAGTTAAAATGCAGCCCAGCGCCCGTTTATGAAATCCCAACCCACTGATCATTTGCTTTCATGAGTACAGAGATGTCCTCCCTTCTCAGGGCTAAAGGCATCGGAAGTCTACAACTTGGCTGGAATCAGAAGGGTTTTTTTGGGTTGAGGATTTGTTTTCAGGGAAATGATTTCTACTGAGGCTCACTTCTCCAGAAGATCATTATGAAGCTCAGTGCCTTCCTGTGTGTCGTTTTTGAAGAGAACACATCCAGAGTTGGAAAGCACACACCCCGCCAGGCTGCAGGGGAGGGGTGAAGCTGCAGAGACTCGTACCCCCACCCCGGGCTAACGGCTCCGCACGGCTGTCTGCTGTGCTTCTGGGAAGCTGGAGATGGGGTTGAGGACCTGACTACCTCCTTTTGGTATGTGTGTGATTCTGGTGTTACTGTCATCATTTTTTCCCACAGAATAAATACCTTATGCTTTTGTTAAGCTTACATTTAATTAAAATGTACAGAATTTGTGCAGTAAACTCGAATGAAACAAATAAAACAAGGGCCCCCTCTCTTGAAGGCATACGTTGTGAATGAAAAATGTCACTACAGACTAAAAAATTTTGCAGTAAACAGGGCCTACAGAGAGAAGTTTCCCCTGTAATGACATCCATAAAATACACAAATGGCACTTTTAGTACCATCCTGAATATGGCATTTTCTGTGCTCTACACACAATCTAAATGGTTTGATCATAGAGCATAATACTCCATTGGGTTTATAGAACAATCAATGTTCCATAAAATGATGTATTTATCCAATAGTAGGCTCAGCAGTTACTGGCGTATGACATTGCAGGACACAGGCTCGGGCTCCTCGGCGCACACACGCTGGCTGTAAAACTTACCCACCACCACTCCAACAACTTCATCTCATCTGCGTCAAGTAATTTGTTGGAGCCTCAGCTTGGTTTAAAAAAACCTTGTAATAAAAATTCATAGAATTTTCAGGAGAATGAAAGCCAATGACAATAGAAAGGTCACATTGTGTCTCCACTAAACGGGTCAAAGGTCTCTAGCAGTTCTAAAACTGAAAGTAGATTTCATGCATCGCGTAGCAGATAAAGATGGCATTAGAAAGACTTGTGTGGGGTGAAATGCCTAATGCGATGGGGAAGCCTGTGCTAATATCCTGTGTAAGCCACTTGGCTGCTACCAGCCAGCATTTATTTTAAATTTCTAAGCTTCTCCTGAAACAGTGTTACATGTTTATACATTGCTACGTTACATCTCAGATACTGTGGGTGTTTTAAGTTTTATATTTTGGGAGGGCACTAAGCTTGAAAATGCTAGGTTGGTTCATCATTATAATTAAAGTACCTGGAACATGATGCGATTGAAAAAGTAATACTTTTTGCATAAAAATTTGGGGCATACATGACACTGTGATTCTTAAGCCACATATAATTTTTCTCGACTTCAATTTTAAGATGTAATTTTAACAAGAATGTTAAGAAATCATACTTAATGTCTATTAAAATGAAACAATATTAACAGATTATGCTAATAAATTAGAGCCATATTTTAATGTCACAAAAGCTTATAAGTTTTTCAAGTGAAAGCAGGAAAAATGACAAATTAAAATTCAATGAAATATAAGCTTTTAGAAATTTCAAAGAAGGGAATAAATTATTCTTACAACAGCAGTCACCAATAGTATAGCCAGTCAAATCGATATCAATAATTGCTCTATAATGTATTCATTTGGGGACAATAATAACTACCAGTGTTACTGCAGGATGTCCCTAAGAGAGCTTCTACTGAAGTCCGGTTTTGGAGAAGCAAGTGCCCTCCATATTAACACAGCACAAATTAGGGAGCGCACCCCACACAGCCGCTCTGCACTGCCTCCGGCTCCTGGAGGAAAAGCCCAATCAAGCGGGGTAAGAGTTCCGATCTGGTCTATAACCGCAGGGGTTACAGTGCCTCTGGGGCTCATCCCCATGCCGAAATGACAATTTTGCCATCATTTTTCATTTTTTGGAGAGAACCAAGGATGGTTAGTACCCTACATTTATTATTTTCAAGAGTTACAAATGCATTCTGGTCATTGTTAATAAAATTCATACACAAATTAGAAATATTTAGGTTATTGGAGATACAATATTAAAATTATTTTTAGTATTTGGCATGCTTGTTAAATACGATAGCTATGCTAGTGAGACTTATTTCAGAGCACAATCGTGTTTTGCTCATTCTGAACCCTAACCTGCTATAAGCTGGCCTAAGGATGTGTTATATATGCGACAGCATATAATTAAAGTTACCAAAATAATTTTGGTAAATATCAGCTTTATGCCACAAATAAACATATAAAAGTATGTATACAAGAGTTACGGTGCAAGTCATCGCTCCAGCCTCAATTTCAGGAAGGCCATTGTTTTATAAGAAGAGATGAGGAAAATTATTTTTCTGTGAAAAATTAACTGAAGTCCACATCATTTCAAGAGACTGTTTCACATCACTCCAAATACATGATTTCATAAGATACACTGTGCAATTTTTACTGAAGGAATACTTACATCAAGCCAGGATACAAATTTAGGCAACAAAAGTCTTAGTTCTTTTTTCTCAATTATCATGAGTACTATATTTAGGACCGGTAATGATCGAAGATAATCATATAAGACCCCTGAAAGAAATTCTAAGATATTCAGAAAAAACTAAGAATAAATTTTATCTCAAGTTGGAAATACATGATCAGCCAGGTTTCTAACTTCACCACGAATAGTCTCCGTGGGCCTAGATATTTCCATGGGCACTGAAGAGTGACAAAGAATAAAAGACAATATTTTACCTTTAAAGTCACAAACCCTAAGAAATTTTGTATTATATCAGGCCCTTAGGTATATATTATCATTTTCATGCATGAAGCTCTAACAGTAATGGGAGCCATGCACACAAATCTCACACAGGAAGATAAGAATAGTCCTTTAAGGTTATCTGAACAGGCCTTTCTGGGAGGGACGTGAAGGGCAGGGTGTGGTTAACTGTTTCTCTGCTGCTACACGGGCCTGCAGGGAGCCAGCCTGTCGATAGATCACAATGTGACAACCATAGAACTTTGGAAATTTGACTCATGTGACAGAAATAGTGTCATCATGCTTCACGAGGGTGATGAAAAGGGACTTTAAAGTTAGATTGTAAAGTGCTCTGCTCTTGTCATTTACCCATGAAGAGCACTTCTTAAAAACAGCCAGCTGATTTACTAGCCGAAAGTGCTCAAGTGTCTTAATTCTGCCTGGAACAGAGCAAGCAGGGGGAAGGGAGGCTACGTGTTTGGCATTTCGTACCCATTTTTGGGTGTCGAGGTCTTGGCCATTGGGAGGGGGAGTCTGTCTTGGGCACTTTCTCTCCTGCCTTCCAGGATGTGTACCTCCCTGGGAGCGCGTGGCCCCAGGGACCCAGCCCTCACCCTGCTCCTGCGCATCAGGATTACTCGTCACAGCTGGCAGAAGGCAAGATGGAGGCAACCCCACACTCTTGCATTCGGGGGATTTAGGGGCTTGAACAAGTCGTGAAATTTCAGGCCAGCAGCGTCCAGGAGTCTTCTTGAAGGTCAGAGAGTCCAGATACACGGCGGCCCAGTCTGCTTACTGTAAGGCCGTCTCTGCTGGACTTTAAAACCTCAACTCAAACTAGCACTGACATTCTGTTTTGTGCTATAGAATCAGAAAATTAGGAAGCCCAACGACCTTTTCCTAAGTGTCCTCTGACATTCTTACAGAGCTCCCAATACAGATAACACAATATTGGGAGACAAGGCCTATTTTTCAAAAGTTGTACACATTATACACATTTTAAAGGGTAAAATTATGCAAATAAGCAGCCCAGCCAACGTCATTAGCAGGCACTCCTCCAACAAGGCTGACTTTAAAGGCTAACGGGCAGATTAAACTTGTCTCCTTTTGTTTTTCTGGCAAACCCTATAAAGAGATCACATTCATTTTTGTAGGTATGTTCAGATTTCCTGTATGTTATAGTGTCTTCATCTCTTTCCCGAGGAAATGAGAGGAAACAGACATTTGTCTTCATTGTAGACACTTTTGTACGAAGGTAAAAAGCAAACCCTCCTCCGTAACAGCACAGAGGCACCATTAAAATCAAATTTACAGTAAACAGAACCTGCAGCTGGGGTAAAACGCTCACTGTTAGTATTTTAATTATCGGCAAAGCTTTTGGAGGTCTAACATCTGCTCCGAGCTGAATGACAGCAGCTGCTGGTGTACACTTAAAACAATGTGAATTTCTTCTCCACATATGAAAATGAATCATCTGTTCTGGGCACATCACTGCTATATTCCCATTAAGCTGGCAGCGCGTGTGAGGGTAGCCTGAGTGTCTTATGGGTGGCAGAAAGGCCTGACCTCTTCACAAGGATGAGATCCAAAGATGGCAACCATCCTTGAGTCTGGGAACAGACATCTGGATGGTGCTGGAAGGCACTGTCTCCTGGGGGTAGCCCACAAATGCTGAGGAAGCTCCAGCAATGAGGAACTGAACACCACCCTCATAGGGACTTCTGGCACAAGCAGAGTAAACTGAGGCAACTCAGAACACTCTGTGAAAGTAAGAGCAAGCAGTGGGTATCGATCCTTCCTCCATCTACCCAGGCTGACTCGGGGAGTGCGTCTGGGCATTGGCCTTGATGGACGGTTGGGCCTGGCCCCCAGCCCTCTCTGCACGTGAGGACAGACCCGAGGAGGCGGAGGGCCAAGAGGTGGGGTAGATGCTGCCAGGCCAGGGTCAAGGTGGAAAACAATAACATACTTTCTTTCTAACCAGTGAATACTTCAGTCTTTATTTTGAACATCTTCCTAAATGCCCGTTAAACTCCCATGTTAAAATTGCAGAATTTCTATACGCCTGGGATAATAAAGGTTAAAACTGATTTAAAAATATCAAACAAAAGACAAATTTGAGGCTTGAACCCTTGCTTTGAAATGAGTGGAATGAATAAAAACAAACTTACAAATTAAAACACTGAGTAGAATGCCAGCAATTGAAAGCTGTTAATGCGGCAGAGTGGGTGAATAGCCACAGTTTCTCGCCTCCACACACCTGGCTGGCTTCTCTGAGGGGCAGGGAACGTTCAGAGGGCATCCCTGGGCAAGCACACTACGACACCCAAGTGGACATGGGCTCGGGCAGCAGGACAGGCAGTACCCGTAGTGGGACATGCTGCTGACTTTAAAGGTGTCTGTGTGTCTAGAGGCGACATTTCTTGCTGTTGTGTCTGCACAGTGATGCACGCCACCGATAAAGTCCTCAAGCAAATTTCCATGGTGCATGTTTTAAAAACGTACCATGTCTAGTGAGGTGAGAGTACAGTCGGGGGACAGAACATCACACGTCATTCCACTGGGCTGCATCAGGATATGAACTTGAAAATGATCTCTCTCAAATTATTATTAGTTTGCTAAGGAACTTTGTTAAATGGACAGCACTATTTTGCCTTTCCACTAAAACACTGTTTAAAAAAATTCGATGTTGCTGTCAGACGGGCAGGCCACAAACCAACCAGCATGAGCTCCTGATGCTGTCTTGGAGCAACTCACACCCATATGTAGGAATCACTCGACGTGACAGACACGCAAGAAAACAAGAGCAAAGTCCTATCTATAGTGGCAGGGAACAGAAGATGCAGGAACCCCAGAAGATGTTTGGTATGGGGAACGGTGCCTCGAACAAGTTGGAAATTCAAACCACCACGTGTAATCAAAACTCAGGAGCTCCCATGAGAAACACGATGACATGAAGCAAGTAATGCTGGTGTTCACACGGACACCCTGCCATTGCCCACTTGAAATAACCTTCAACAAAGTTTAGGAAAGAACTTAGAATGTGTTTTAGTGGGTCACTTCTTGCCCCAGAATTTCCCAGAATCACATAAAATACAGCGACACATCTGCCACTGGTGGAGCTTCAACAGATACAGAAGGAGCAAAAGGCAGGCTCCCTGGGCTTGGCGACAAAGAAGAGGGGTGGCGCCTTCCTCCCCTTCTTCACTAGCTTTGCTGTGGATCAACAAAGGCCTTGTCTTGATCTTCAAGGAGGCAAAGCTGAGCAAGAATGAATGCACGACTCCTATACCATTAACAGCACTTGATAATTTAATTACATAGCGTCACATAATAGGTTATTACTTTCTGAAATTAAAAAAAAATTATGTGCTTAGTCAAATGTCAAATTATGTTTTCTTAAAACCTACATATGCACGTGCACACATACATCTGTACACACACATGCACTCACATGCACCCACGCACACATGCAAGCACAGTGTGTCCACAGTCTACTTCCCCCCTCCATCCTGCTCGTCATCCCAGTCCTCATCCCAAGATCTTCACTAAGTGTGAATCTATGATAGACAGGCTGGCAGTGTGGCGATCAAGTAAGAGAGGATGGTCTCTGCTCTCTAGGGAGTTCACCAGGAGCGCCTTGAACAGAAGCTTCTCCAGGGGCCTTACCTGATAAGAGACCCGAACTAGCACCATACAGCTGGAATAAAAGTCTAGAGACCCAAGGCTTGTATAACACTTGTTATTTCTTTAATAGCTGTTAAAGTTTTTAAGGGGCGGGATATTTAAGGAATTGTAACAGCTTTCAAACCTCCAAGGTTCAGAGTTTACACTCTGTGTCAGTTCTTCACTCTTCCCTAGAACCTTGAATAAGATCTCCGTCACTATTCATGTGGCTCTGATGCAATTCCTCTCCCTCAATAAGAGTTATTGTGATGGAAAATAAAATTATATCATTGATAGTCCTGAGGATGAATCAGTAAGTGGTAGAGAAAGGCAAGGATCTATTTCACCTGGTACTAGACTTGGAAGAATAAATTTCTACTGTAAAAGTTAACAGTGTGACTACTAGAAGAATGTTCAGGTTCCCTAAATGTACACAAGAAGAATACACTTGAACACTTTTGTGATTTGTCACGTTTATGACCTATTAAATAGTTTCTCAACAAGCACAGCAGAATATTTAGGTTCTAAGGCAACCATATTAAAACTTATCCATGAGAAATTAGGTATTTACACAATTTTAATTGCACATTTCTTTAATTTGAAAGTCACTTCAAGTTTTTCTTTTTTCCAATTGGCAAGGTATTACAACTAAGAAGTCATTTTGGTAAGGCTAGATTTTTTTTTTTTAACAATTGGCACCTGAGCTAACAACTGTTGCCAATCTCCTTTTTTTTCCCTTCTTCTCCCCACAAGCTCCCCAGTACATAGTTGTATATTCTAGTTGTGAGTGCCTCTGGTTGTGCCATGTGGGATGCCACCTCAGCATGGCCTGATGAGCAGTGCCATGTCCGTACCCAGGATCCGAACTGGCAAAACCCTGGGCCTCATGCGAACGTAACCACTCGGCCATGGGCCGGCCCCACTTGAAGTTTTATAGAGAAATTAAGTAGATACTCTCATAGCCCTCTGTATATACCTCTGACACACTGAGTTACAATTATTCATAAACATGCCCATCATTCCCACTAGACTGAGGCCCCTTAACACGGGACTTTATTATCTACCATGGCATCTCCAACGTGTGGCATACAATAGACCTTAATAAATATTACTTTAAAAAGAGCATGAGAACCTTCCTTTACTCAAATGTTCATTAACAATAAAGGAGAAGGGTTGGATAATCTTTACAGTCCCTTCCAGTTAAGAGCAAGAGCATGAGGTGTGGAGTCAGCATACCTGGATTTCATTCCTCACTCTGCTTTGAGCAACTCACCGTTGGAAGACAATTCTCTATGGATCTCTTGTGTCTCTGCACATCTTGTGAGCACAGGTACTCACTGCCTTTATTCTAGATTATCTTTCCAAGGATGCTTCTAGAGTAAATAGTCTTGGAAGATGGAGACAGTGTCCTCTTCTAGAGCAAAGGGCAGATTTACTTATTGTCCAGTGTAATAACAGTAAGTATCCCTCTGGGGAAAAGGACTGGCCAGCTCACTGCTCATAATAAAAGATTTAGGTTCCCTTAGTTGATTCCTCTCCTGATGTTGTGTTCTTCACACCCCACTGTGTGTACAGGTGTCACAGGGCCTCTTCATGTCACTCTGTGGGAGCTGGGATTTGGGAATCCAAAAGAGGGTCCCAAAGAGGGTCAGGACAAATGCTGACCCTCTGCTTACTACCACTGCTGTGAGTAATAATGTCTGTTGTCTCTGATCCAGGAATTTCACGTCTTCTACTAGCATCCATGAACTTGGTGAGATAAGTTGTTAGTCTGCAAGATGGGTAAAATCTCAGACCTTCCACAGTACTAGACAGTTACTTGAATTCCTTACATCTTACAATCGTAATCTATAAAATGGGGATAATAAGAATTATTGTCTTGAAGAATGAGATAGTCCATGTAAAATGCTTAGCTCTGTCTAACCCATAGTAAGGGCTCAGTACACGTCAGGCCTCATTATAATTTTCAATAAAATGCATCACAGTTCAGGTCATATCATCTGAAATTGGTATGTAATGAAACTAATGCATATGTGGATATGTAGAATAATCTGATGTGATTAAAATATTTGAAGTATATCATAAATGTAGCAAAATTACATTTAATGTGAACAAATGTAAAGTCCTGCAATCAGGAGTAAAAAAAAAACTTGCTCAAAGCAGAATGGAGAGAAAAGGACCTCCACGCGGCAGCTGCCTGGAAGCGCCTGCAGCACCGTAGCTGCTCAACGTGAGCTCAGAGTCAGAACGGGAAGGTGAGAGCGGGAGGGAGTACTGGTCAGACTACACTCAGGGTGCGTGTGTTGGTTTGGGTCCCACATTTAAAGAGGCATATTGGCAAACAGGTATAAATACAGAGAAGAGAAACAAAAATAATTAGGGACTTGAAACGCATAAAAAACGGTTTAAGCCTTCAGATATTACAGGATTATCATGTGGAAAGGAGAATAGATTCATTCGACATGGCTCTTGGGGACAAAACCAGAAGCAACAGAGAGAAATTACAGGAAGTAAACTTAGCTTCAATAATACTGACAGAAACGAAACACAATGCCTTAGTAACGAGTCTCCTAGTAGGAAAGGCTGGGCAGCCACTTTTTGGGGATATTGCAGAGAGGACTCGAATCAGGGCCTCTAATACCCTTGTTAATCACGTAGATTTGGATTCTAGAGCTCCTGAAGCTGAGAGCAGAAATTCTGCTGAATATTCATGAACCTATCCAAAGAGACAATTCGAGTGACTGACACATTTTCAGGAATCTGACAAACAACTATTTTGCCAGGATATGTTAAGTGAGAGCCTGCCAGAATGGGAGGCTGAGCTGTTTGACATCAAGTGATTCATTCTACCTCCATGACGCCAATCTCTGGCTCCGGCTCTTAAACACCCCAACAGACCTCTTTAGGTGCTACTCAGTTCCTTCAAATGCAAACCGAACATGAACTTTCCTCACAATTACCCAGATATGGTACCTGGATCTGCGCAGGCTCCTGTGGTTAGCACCTACTTCTCAGCACCTTTATTTCCGTTTGCGATTGTATTACCATATCACTTGACAGTGCACTCTTGATGAACAAACCCAAAGAAAATATAACGTGGCACAGTTTATTTAGAAAGACAGTGCAGTGGTTGTGGAAATGCACCGCTCAGAGCCCCTGCTGAAGGAGGCACAGGTAACAGACACCCCGGTGCTGAGATCCTCCCCCTCAGCTCCCCCAGGACGCGTGCCCCCCAGGCAATCACTGATGTGGGGACTTCTCTGCTAGGTGACTCTGGCTCAAGGTGCTGCACTCTGTGAACACGCCCGCTGGACTTTCCCTTCTCGCCCTCCTCCCTTCACAGGGGTCCCATGGTGCTCTCCCTCCTCCACTTCCCTCCTCTTTTCCCTTACAAGGGTTGCCCTCCATGAGTCTCCTGCATGTCTAATCCCACCTTAGCCTCCTCTTCTTGGAGGTCTTGGGCAGCCCAAGTGGGTCTGAGAGTGGCCTGAGAAAGCAGGCAGTAAGACCGGGACCAGGGGCTTGCTCACTACCTGGTGAGGAAATAGGATGCTTGAGCAGCAGGTGGCACATGGTCCTTGGCACAGGGTGACGGTCCAGTTGGAACCTGGGAAAATGTCCCAGTAGTGGAGGGGAACACTGTTGAAGGTGCCATGATCCAGGCGCTTGAGAGATGTGGCGGCTGCAATGCTAACCAAGCCAGAGCGAGTGGCTGGTTACACCAAGCAGTCCTAACAGCACCACGCAGAGGAATAAGAGGAGACTGAAGGCCTTGAAGACAGCTTGCGATAAGTGGGAGATCCAGAGGGCCTCCAGGTAGTGGACAAGAGGCCCCGAGCCCCACATAAGAGCAGAAGACACAGCAAGCTGCAGCTAGAACACCGATGGCCAGAGCTCCTGAGACATGCATGGCAGCTAAGGTGGGTGTGTAATGACAGACAGTAGACAAAGAATGAAAAAGCAGAGGGAAGTGGGCATGCTGGAATGGAGACATCTGGAGAAGTCAGAAGAACAATCAGAGAATTATGTTCCACGAGGGGACCCCAGAGGACAGACCATCACACAGGCCATCAGGAATGTGCTGGTGAGAGAGACCCAGTTTCACTAATAATTCAGAGGTGGCTCTCTTCTGCAGGCAGGGTTGATGGGAAGAGAGATGGCTCGTTAATATCCATGGGGATGACAGGGCCCTGAAATGACAGGCTGGCTGCAGGAGCTTCCCACCAGAAGCCAGGAGGCTGCAGCTGCCCTAATGACTGGCAAGGTGAGAGGGGCAGCCGAGGGGACTTGACCTGCAGGGGGCTGTGGAGATGGTAACAGAGCATGGCATCCTCAGGGGCAAAAGAGTCCAAAAGTCAACAGCATGTTGCTTAACATCAACAACCAAAAGGGGGCAAGAATGGAGGAACAGGAGGCAGAGGGTGCTTGGCCCAACAAAAAGTCACCATCCTTTGCCCAGTTCCCAGACATGAGACAATCTTCAGATCTGGAAAGTGGCTGGGCCCTGGAAAGAAGGCCCTGCCACATCAGAGTAACTATGATTCTCCTAGTCACCTCCAAAGGGATTCACCAATGGTCATTTGCCTGGGTGACTGGAATGGATTATCACACACTGGGTCTGAGTTGGCGATGACACCTGGAGACCCAAAGAAAGTATCACCATACATCCCCTGTAAGACCGGGTGCTTATGTGGGCAGGTCACAGAGGGTGTCCTGGTTAACACCCAGCTCACAGTGGGTGTGTGGGCTCCACAGACACAGCAGCCCTTACTTTCTGAGTGAATTTAGACTCAGGCCTTTGCAATGGCCCAGGTGAAGGAGATAAAAGGTAAAGACAAGACACGTGGGGTAGTTTCAGCAGGAACAGAAAATGAGAGGGATCTGAGAGATGCTTCAGAAGGACAATCAACAAGACCTGGAAATGACTGAATGTAGCACTGGAGACAGTAAGAAGGAAGGCACAGGTCTGTAGCAGGGTGATTTCCCTGAGTCCTTCAGGCCAAGTCATGTCCCCAAGCTCTCATTACACCCTCTACCACTCATTCCTAGCACACACGATTAATTATGTACTCACTACTGGGTTCATCTCCTGTTTAGTTCTGTCTCATCCCCTGGAATATAAACTCTGAGTGAGATGGGACCTTGACTGTTCCATCCTGTGCCTGGTAACTAGCATGATGTGTGGCATAGTAAGTTTTCACAACTACTGGTGGAGTGGATGACTGAACTGTGACCATTACTGGAGACAGGCGACACAGGAGGACGAGTGGGCACTCGTCCACAGGAGGGGGAGGGAAGACGGTGCCAACCCTTTGTTTTATTCTTGCCTTTCAATGTGTGACCAACTCTGTCCACCTTTGTGAGGTGGGAATCACACAGGGGGAGCAGCGGCCAGGGGTCCTGGGAGAGAAGGGGGATGGAGGGAGGTGGGAAGGAAGAGAGGAAGGAGTGGCGACATGGCAAAGGTGACACTCACAGGGCTGAAGCCTTCTGTCTAATGAGGAATGTTCATAGGAACACCTCTTTGGCTTCTCTCTGGACTTCTTCAGTCTCGATACTCCAGGCAAAACATGCCTAGTTCACATCCCTGAGTTCCTCCTTCCTTCCCTCTTCACTCTCTGAGCAGCAGGGTCTTAAGGACGAATAAGAGGTCAGTGGAAGCATTCCTCAGTTTGGCAGGAGCTGTCTGCACCTCCAGCCATTTGCTAAGGTGCTGTGAGGGGATGAGGTCATTCAAGGCAGCAAGGGCAACTGTTTCCATTTTTATTTCAAGAAAATCTGTTATACAAGTTTTTAAACACTTTCTCCCGTAACAACAGAAGAGCTTGAGACTCTAAGTCTTGTGCTGTGAGCCTGAATAGTGGCTCCTCATGACACTTTCACCCCCGGGTTATGACAGTGCAACACTGCCCTGAGGGCTTTGACCATTACAGAATTTTAATGTGTTTCTATTCTCAGTCACATACTGTTTAATTTACGCCCGTAGTGGACTGCTGTTTAATGACTGCGAGCATAAGAGACACAGCAGTAAAATACAAGTCAAGGGACAAACTGCTATGATAGTAATTCTGCAAAGTTACCCCAAATTGACTTTCAGAAGATCTTTTATTTATATTAATTTGATCAAGACTCTTATACAGCACATAAAGATATTTCTAGTATTTCAAAAGCCAATCAAAAATGGGAAATATTACATCTGTATATATATATAATCTCATATCCCAAAAGAAAGAAAACATTATCAATTTAATTTTTCAAGAATAATGACTGTGCACAAGCAAAATACATTATTTGCAAATAAGTGGTTGCAAATAGCAGGCTCCCTTATCTTGTCACTTCAAAACAAAGCAAATATTTTAAATATAATTATAAAAATGTATGAAAATAATCTAGTTTTTTTTTAAAGATACAAAATGTCAAGGATTCCAATATCAGCTCATGCTCTCAACTTAGAAGTCAAGTTGAGAATTAGATTCCTGTGGGAGAACCAAGAAGAGGTGTCTAGTCAATTCTTATTGGCAACATGCTTTGGGCCAGGAGGAAGGTTGGGCTTTGCTGAAAGTTGCGCGTTTGGCAGTTACTGGAATACAGGCGGTGGTCCAAGATAACTGAGAGGTGAACTCACCCAGGCAGTGCATGGGAGGCTGAGAGAAGAGACCGAAGTTGATTAGACACCTAGGGGACACTGATGGGTGAAGAGTCAGAGCCAGTCAAGATGACTAGACAGTCAAGACCTAGAGTCTTGGAAGGCAAGAAAGAAGAGGATGATCAACTGTGCGAAGTGCCCAAAAGAAACACCGTGAAGACTGGAGTTACGTCTCCAACAGGTAATATACCACCAGGGAGACCAGGAAATTTATCCTTCAAATTAGAATACTGGTGAGAGTTACAAGAGCAGTGACTGGATGGAACAGTGGGGCAAGAGGCGCAGACCTCACGCTATTGTGGATAAACAGGGTAGACGCCAGCTCAGGTTCCAATACTAACACAAGCAGACAATTCTGGCAATTTCCCTTTGGAGCACATCATTAATGAGTTATGAATACCAACACAAGGCATTTTTATAAAAAAATCAGAAGACAACACTATCTGATTAGTGGCTTCATCAATACAAAGAAGAAAAGGAAGGTAGGAGAAACTTGAAATAATGTTCACTGAAATACAGAAATTCCTATGTTTACCTTCCCCTCTATTCACTATTAAATCTTGTCAAGTATTCTTCTGAACAAAATGTCCCACTCTTTCTTGGAGTCATGAGACAATCAGAATGATAGTACTGAATTAATTCCCCATTTGCTGCCGGAAAGAAACTCAAAGCTGAATTGCCAAAGGGCAAAACAGAGAGAGTGACACCATACATCTCAGCTTTTATGTATGTCCATTTGATTACTGTGCTGTGCATCTGTATTATCACGGAGATCTACCAGCTGTTGTCTTACTTCAATTACAGAGCGCCAAGGTATCTATTAGCAGGAACTATGCTTGGAAAAGTATTACTAAATATCTGGAGTTCCTAACAGAAATTCCAGAAAGTCCAGTGGATTAATCATATACAGAAAATTAAGGAAAAGAGGCCCTTCTAGCACAGACTCCATTATGAAAAGCTGCCCCTGACTGCAGCCTGCCCAGGGGCCAGGGTGTGGACAAGGAGCCGCCCTGGACCTCAGGGCTGGAAAATCAGCCCCTGAGGATGGGCCTCACTGGCTTTTTCAGGCGTTCTGAGTAACTTCGGTTGTCTAGGCCTCCCTGGTACTACTTACTCCTATTGGCTAGCACAAACACTATCTGCTTTTATTTCTGACAATGTTCTGCTAGTGAATAAACCACCACAGATCAACTCTGCCTTTCAGTCTTCCGGATACAACATATAAACAAACAAACGACCTCCAAAATGATAACTCAGCTAGCCCACCTCACTGAGCTTGGCTGTCTCTTAAGACATGGTTTTAGGATTCAATTTTTGGGCTTATTGTCCCATTTTTTGAATTTATTTATACGTAGAATCAGAATCCTAAATATTCTAACTGATATACTCAAAATTAGAGTGGATTTTGGACATAGCCTTATTAATAAAGAAGGCTTCCTCCCTTTTCAACCTACAAAGACACTGCCATGAACATAATGATTTATTTGGCCCAAACTTAGCTTGGACATATTGAAGGACAGAGGGCAAGGGACATTTGGAAGAAAAACAGCAAATCCTGATAAGAGACTTTTAGCTCGAACCTTCACAGAAAATGTTTACCTGGAGAGAGAAAGGTTTCTTTCCTCATCTTTTTTTAAATCAGTCTTAAATTCAACACCGGGAAAAGAAAATATCAAGGAGGGGAGGCAATGAGCACACAGATTCTTTGCACAGCCATTCAAGGGGGCGTAGCCAAAGGTAGGTGCTGTTCTGCATAAACAGATTCCAAGACTTAACTGGCAGTCAGGATTCCACCTCGCTGATGGTCCTGGGTTGGCTGTGGACTGGCCCAACTTTCTAACTGTTGGATTATGAGCAAGTTTCAATTTTAAGTATCAGAACTATTAAAACTTTCCTCTGGAACTCCCAAATATAAGACAGATGGAAAACGAAGCAGTACTGGCTAAAGTGGGCAGAAGGATCCATGGCCACCCACCGATCTCTCTGAGAAGGCCCAGGCTCTCGGTACCCGATTTAAAACCCATTGGGTTAGATGTCTTTCAACTTCTCCTCGTTGTAGAGTTCTGTGATTCCATGATAATGCTGATACTCTCAGGGACAGACTGAGCCCACTGCTCAGTCTACAGAAAACATCATCTATTGACTGGTGCCATATTATCTTTTAAAAATGAGATGGTGTAGTCAATCCTTTCCTGTTAGGATACGAATAATAAACATTCTCTTAAATATCTAACATATCCCCACTTCCACAATACAGTAGCCGATTGTGTTATTTAGATTTGGACATTAATGGGCTGACTGTAGCATTACAGCTCAAATGGGTCCGCAGTTATATTTGGCCCAGTGTGATTGCAAATAAGAATTACTTCTGATCATTTGAATGGAAATTCAGAAACATTAAAAGAAGCCATGTTTAAACTGGCTGGTTCATCACATGCAAATACTATGCATTAAGATGGGAAACACCCATTCATGAAGATAATGAAAACTGACATCAATATGACAAAATAACAGGTTTATGGATTCTGAGACACACAAGCAGTAGATTTCCTCCTTCTGCTTAAAAGCCTATCTATCCACCCCACCCCAACTCATATTTGATCTGCAATCCAAAAACAAAGCCCTTCGGTCTGTTACATGAAACCTTATAAAATTACTCAAGATTCTTGACATTAAAGTTTCCATTTTTTAAAAGGAACAGGGTGCTGGGGTGACAAGTATTATAGCCGAGAACAAACAGTGCGGCACAGAAAGCGGTGGATCAATGGATGCCCGCGACTCTGGCATTCATAAAACAGCCACATGAATAGCACTGTGGAGAACAAAAGACAATGATGATAAAATTGGTGCTTTTGTTTTATAAGGCTGGCACAGATGGGCCTGGCATGCTTCATGTTTCATCTCTCGAAACTGCAGTCACATCTCCACTGTTTGCAGGCAAAGGGTCTACAGGCAGGAGGCCGATGACTTGCCAATTGTTTTGCTGAATGCCCCAACTTAAGCCAGAGAAAGGAATTTAAACACATAGACAGGTTGGGTGTTTACAATCTTATGTAACCTGAACGGTTCAGTTGTTAACATGCATTTTAATTAAAACGAGTAACTTTTAATTTAGAGTTAGACATAAAGCTGTAATATAAAACTTTCTGTTGAGATGATCATAGCTACACATTTTACACACTCAGGCACGTGCACATACACACACACATTTTTTCCTAATCAAGCTGAAAAAAATTCATTCCCCATTCAGACACATATTGCTGACACTGCATTCTTTTCCTCTGCAATAATATCCTAGAAGACGGTCTTTGCTATAATGGAATTTGCACCAGTGTGTTTAGACTAAGTGTCAAGTTGTAGCGGTAACTAGCCTAAGTACCCAGAATTCTGAAATAGAAATAAATTTTTAGTCTTGGCCCAAAATATTAGGTACATGGTGATCTTTAGCAAAAAACAAGAAATTTTAAACACCACCACCATTTAACAATAAGTAGTAGTCTTTTTTCAATAAACCAGTCAAATATCATATGGTTTTAGTTGCATCTGACATATTTATATAATTTATTTAAAATAAAATACAATTAATATATTTATTTCACACTACCTATCTTAAACATATCAAGGAAAATCTCATTATTACTAGCAATCTTCGAGTCTCCGGAAAGGGCCATACAAATGATACCAGTACAGGACTATTCTAAGTTCAGATCTGCTTCATGATCTGAAGGATTACCTAGGGTTGTTCCTAACACTGGAAGAATAAGAGAAACAACAGAAGCAAACACTAAACCAAGCCAACGAAATCAGCCTGAAGAGAGCCTCAGGTAACAGGACCCATGGACAATACAGAACCTTCTAGCAGTTTAAGTCAAAGCCACAAGAACAATCAAGGAATCTAGTTCAAAAGGCCTTTATAAAACAAAAAATTTATGAAGACAAAAAATTCTTTCATGAAGCTGTATGTAAGCAAGTTAATTTTGTGCACTTGTTCAAGAGCAAGACATTTTTCCCCCTAATGCTATACATATTCCTAAAAAGGGAGCGGAAGAATATTACTTGATCTAATACCAGTTCCGTAAATTATGAAAACTTTACGTAGAGGTTCTGAAGATGTCAGGAGAGGCCAACTGCTCTCATCTGTTGGAACGTGTTCAGTAGTGTTTTATATTTTGGCCCCAGGGATCAAAATCTTATGCTGACCATATTTGCATAGTTCTCAGTAGGTTTTTACAGAAGCATACAGTAGACACCAAAGATTAAAGGTAATCAAGATAATTCACAAGCACTCAGCAGCTCTAAGTTCCAAAGTGAACCTAGCAATTTAGCAATTTAAAAAATTCTGTCATTAATTATTCAATCAGCTGGCTCCCCTGAAAACAATTTTATGCACTGATATCTATCAGTCATATATACTTATTTGGAAAGTGGACTCTGACATCAAGACACAGGGCACTTTACTTGGCAAATTAAGCATTTTTATCAGCAGCTTAGATAAAGTCACAGGGGCAGCTTATTAAATTTGACCATCATAGAACATTGATATGGCTGCCACAGAAGTGACCCAATCTTTGGCTGCTTTAAGATCACACAGTACTTGCAAAAGAGAGCACTGCAATTATTCAGTGCTAGGAACCGTGTTTTAATGGAGGAATCTGATTAAGGGGCACAAACTGGAAAACATCCACATGGATGTGACGTAGAAGACAAAGGGTTGGCCCAGACACCACACCACATGAACAAGGGAGGGAGGGAGGGACTAAGCAGGCTGGTGTGGCAAATCTAGATTTAGGGGGTGGAGATAAGGACATGAAAACAGTCTCTAAAAGTTGGCAAGCTGCCACATAGAGCTTGCGTACCACCTGTGTAGCTCTAGTGCATTGAAGTATGTTTTAACTAACTATGAAGAAGAATTTTCTAAAACTTAGAGCAGTACACACATGCAAACACACGCGAAAAGATGCTCAACATCATGAGGTGCCAGGAAAATGCAAATTAAAACCACAATGAGATACCACACACACTCACGAGAATGGCTAAAATTAAAAAGACTCAGGGGCCAGCCTGGTGGCACGGTGGTTAAGTGTGCACGTTCTGCTTTGGTGGCCCGGGATTTGCCGGTTCAGATCCCGGGTGCGGACATGGCGCTGCTTGGCAAGCCATGCTGTGGTAAGCATCCTACATATAAAGTAGAGGAAGATGGACATGGATGTTAGCTCAGGGCCAGTGTTCCTCAGCAAAAAGAGGAGGATGGGCAGCAGATGTTAGCTCAGGGCTAATCTTCCTCAAAAAAAAAAAAAAAGACATAATATCAAGTGCTGATGAGGACATGGAGCAACTAGAACTCTTACACATTGCTGGTGGGAATGCAAAAGGGCACAGCCACCATGGGAAACGGTTTGGCAACTTCTTACTCCACGACCCCACAATCCCATTCCTAGGGAAATGAAAACATATATTCCCACGAAGACCTGTACCCAAACGTTTACAGTGGCTGTAACCTAATTATCCAAAACCGGAAACAATCCAAAATTCCATCAACAGGAAGACAGACACACACATTGTGGTATATCCATACAGTGGACTACCACCCAGTAATCAAAGGGAACAAATGACAACTAGATGTAACAATTGAATGAATTTCAAAAGCATTATGCTAAGTGAAATGAAAGGCTGCATACCATATAATTCCATTTATGTGACATTCTGGAGAAGACAACAAGAACTGGGTGCTGGCTGAAGAGATTTACCATAAAGGGCCACAGGGAGACTTTTGGGGGTGATGGAAATGTTCTATATAACTTGATTGTGGCGACTCTTATAAGACTGTACACATTGGTCAAAACTCATCCAATTGTAAACCTAAAAAGGATTAAATACACCATATGCAAATTAAACCTCAACTTAAAAAAAATGGGAACACACTACATATAAACACTGAATTTCTTGTTACGAAAAATTCTTGAGCTGCGTTTAGATGATTTCTTGCCACAAATGCTATGTATGGGACATGTTCTTGTGTTCAGTGGACAACCGGATCATTTTCCATCTAAGGAATCTTAGGAATCTACAGTTATATCATACTATGACTTTCTTTCCCTCATGTCTGGTTATTTAGAGCAACTCAATGACTTATTTTTAGCACCTGAAACAAATCTGCTCTATCTGGTGTCATATTTATTTTCTGGAGACAATGAAAACTCTATGGTTCACATAATCTTATTATAATCTTTTTATAATAATTATAAAAATCACTATGCTGAATTATCACTTACTTCTATGTTTTATTTTATCGATGATACAGAAATGAGAAAGGCTAATTCAAAGAGCAATGAATATTTACAGAAGCCAAATATGTATAAATTAGATACCTAAAAAGAAGAGATGTAAATTGTCTAAAGCTGAAGATGGACTTTTATCAGGCTATGCCTAGTGTTGTATCTGTGGGAGATCCTGGGAGTTTCTCCTTGTTGTTTGTATTGATGTTTGTGAGTGTATGCTACATTCTATTTAATTAAGGAAAGGCCATCTCTTAAATGAATGTGGCTTTATATAAAAAATGAGGATGTGATTGTCCACCAGATGGCTGTAATTGTGGTCAATTAACATTGTTTTTTATTTTCTATTTAACCTTCAGTTACACTAGAGCTGAATATTGTTTTTCTGCTAAGTTGTTGTTGTCGGGTTTTTTTGGTATGCTCCAACACAAACCAAATGTGAGGGACCTACAGTCCTCACTCCCTCACTAGGCTGAGCGATCTCATGGCTACAATGACATCATGAGAATGATGTCAAGCTACTGCTAGTTTAGATGGATTTTGGGTGCACAGAGAGAGCAAGAGTGAGTGAGTGTGCTCCTAAATGGCTAAAGAAAGGGGGAAATCTTACAGCTGTTACAATGGTCATTAGTGTCTTCTCTTTTATAAGAATAATTCTATCACTTACAAACAGTACAGCTTTTAACTGTCAACAACACTATTTTTTCCTTAATAATGTGACTTCAGGCAGACTTCAAGACTCAGGCAGCTCGAGATTAAAATCTAAGTTTAGCCACTAACCAGCTGTATGGGCTTGGACAACTTACTGAACCTCTCTAAGCTTCGGTTTCTTTGTCTACACAATGGGATAATGACACCTTGCAGGGTATTTTAAGTATCAGGAACAGCGTGCAAAGCACCTCGCAGCACAGGCCCGGCCTGTGGCAGTGTTCAATACGTGGCAAACACCCTTGTTCCTGAGTCCCTCCAGAACCACTTCTGAAGTCAACATCACTTCTGAAAAAAAATCCTACACCATGAACATAACGCAATATTAGTAACAGTGTTTGGTGGCATCACGTGTGGAGCTGTGCTCTTCCCCACATGCTATGCCGTGGCAGTTTTCAAAGCTGCTTTTTACAAATTAGAATGGTCTTCAGAAGGCTAAGTACTAGAAACAGTGTAAAAAATTTACTGAATTTATTATTAATTAATTGCAGCAGCATCAATAAGGATTAATTTAAATAGTGCAGGTTTTGGGAAAAGAGTTAAACAGCAGGCAACTTTTTGTTGTGATTGGCAAAGAGGGTCTCTTTGCAGACTATTAAATACAAGTACTCACCTACAAGTTATGAGTTAATGAGTTTATAATACGTAATGGTTCGATTAACTTGTGGTTGAAATCAAGTACAGTCAACTCTTGACCCCTGAAACTAAGATAATATGTAAAGATGTACTGTGAACTCAGAACAACTGACAAAATATGACAGATGTAAAGATACATAAAGATATAAATCCAACTGATAAGATACAAAGGAAAATAGCCTTTCACACTGTTTTGAATAAAGATCAATACCTATAATCTTTTTTAAACATAAACTGGGGAATCAACCCAGAGCCATTCAGTTTAAATACATTTTTTTAATGTAATTGTTCCCTGCCAATATCAAATATCCAATATTCAGCATCTGATATTCAATACCCCACTCCCACTTTAGTCTGAACTTCAGACCCTGTAGAAGCCAAAACACAGCAGAGTGCGCAGGGCCTCTCCAAGGACTCCTTTAGTTAGTAAGGGTACATCTCATGCCATCGCGCTGCTTCACCCCCGTTCACATGAGCTACCTGAGGGAAAACACAGAGGATGGAATTTTGGGAGCAGACGTCAGTGTGAGAAAAGGGCCAATATTTATAGGAAGTTAAAGGCCAAACATCCTGATTGAAATAACCAGGGAGAGGAGGTCAACTCGATAGTGGTGAACACAACAGAGCCATGACTGTGCCTCTCTCTGTCACGCCCAGCCAAATTTAATTGTATACAACTCATTTACCATGGCTCGAAAACAACAGATTTAGGTTATGAGAAAACTGAGATTTAACCAAAAAATTTCCCTGGGGAAATGTATGAAATTGTGCCTTTTCTTTATGACTATGATTTTGAAACTGTAACCTGCATCAACTCAAATTACCATCAAAGGCCCGAAATCAATTGTCAAGAAAGAGTCTTCATAATTACAAAAAAAAAAAAAAAAAAAAAGAAAGGAAAAGGAAAAGAAAGAAACCTTGGCACCTCTATTTGGAAACTGGTTAAGAGAGAATGTGCAAAACCCAAAACTTTCAAGTCTTCATAAGATATTAAAAAAACATTTAAAACAAATGATTTGACAGCTGCAAATGCAGGATAACACCTAGTTGAATTATAGAAACAGTGTGGATAATTACTTTTTTCGAACGTTAGGGCTCTGTGGACCAAGGTCCTGTCTGAATTTCCCTGCAGCACAGTTAATGTGCAATAATACAAATCCTGTTGTCACATCACCCTAAGTCTCTTTATCATCCACACATCAGTTAGAATGATGAGAGGCGTCCCATGATTCCAGCAGTCTTCCTTTGAAGGATCCACACGTTAATTACTGCACTAATTATGGTTTTTGAATAACTAACTGAAGTAAGCAGCCTATGGGAGGTACAGGCATAAACGTAAGACTGAGAAAATACTAGTTACTGAATCATCAGTGTAAACTGACACATCGAACAGGTTTAAAAGAAGTGGAAGCAGTAGATTTTAAAAGACAAGCATCTTCAATAATTAGGGCTCCGTAAAGCAAAAAGAAATGTAATTTCTTAATGGCAAGTGCATTTAAACTGTTATCTAAAGCTCTGAAGGTAAGCCTGCTTAATTCACTGCTTCTTCTTTTGTTATTAGGAAAACATAATTGTTCCAAATAATTAGCACTAGAGTACATCACAAGCTGACAACAAAATTATAGAAGTCTTCATATTCAGATCCCTCCAGCTGGCTATTAGGAACAGTTTCTGATCAGAACCCGTTAGTTGAAGTGCTGTGAGTTCTTGACTGCCACCAAATAGCCTCAGATATCTGCCTAAGTTAACAGCCCTTATTTATTCAGAGTTTTCTTGACAGTAAAAACTGCTTAGGATTTTTACAGCTGCCACACCAAAGAACAGTACTCGATGTGTGCACTTGGAAGGCTAGGTGATACGATAATTGAAACATGGATTTTAACTAGACCTTTAACTCCTGAATTCCTACATGAAAACCTGAAAAGATACTTTTCAATTTTTAACAGTGGTGCCAACCTGTTTCTTAGAAACTAGAATGGCCTTATTTCACATCCTGTGATGTCCATGTTAATTTTTTTTGTCTTGCACAGAACTTCTTCCTTTTACACAATAATCCCTTTAATTATTAAGTTCTCTTTAACACTTAGTAGTTGATAAATACAACATTTCTAATTTTTTATTATTGAAAAAAATTCCCCATTTGTGAACAGTGTTGGGTGTACATGTTGGCTTGTGAATAATAATTTTAAACTGGCTAACTAGCATTCTGTGATACAGAGGAAAAGAAACAGGGGTGCAGTGTAGTTTTGAAGATAGTGAACCAAATTACCCGCTCGCCAGAAACCACTATATTAACCTCCCGTGGAAAAAACCCAGACACTATAGGGAGGCTTCTGCTCTGCTGGTTACCCAGCCAGCTGCCAGGAGCAGCTGATTGATAAAGTAACATGCGGCCAATGAAAATGTGTTGGAATAATCTAGTAATTTTGGAATCAGTAATGTCATTTGACGTTACTTTGGAAATTCTTCTGTGCTAACAGCTTAGCTGATAAACCCACAAAGCTTTATGTTTTATCCCATGAGGGATAACTTTGATTACTCTGGTAATTAACGATGTTGGAGAGTAATATGGATTTTCTGTTAAGATTTGAGTTTGAAGTTAATTAGTCTTCACGTTATGATTTGCTGATTAATTATGGATATTTAGTTATAAAGAGAGATGTTAATTATTAATCTCAAAAAAATCATCTAGTGTAATTAACTAAAACTTTGACATCAGTTAAAATTCCCATTGAGTATAACTTCTCAGATTATCAATTATGGGGGAAGACCATGAGCACGTGCCCGCGAAAGGACACACCCTCTGGGAGCACGTGCGCTGGGGCCGCATGTCAGGAAGGGTGCTTGCCAGAGTCTCACACCGAGGCTGACCTGTATGCCAAGCTGCAGATCTCAGTCGCTCACGGCAAATGCTCACTACGTGAAAAATCTTATTTCAGAACAACATGCTACAAAAGAAATTCCCATCTGAGCACCACCTTGGAGTACTGTCAAATGACGTCTCGGCTCTTGAGTGGCAATGTGCCCTTGAGAGCGACGGGCTTCATTAGCTCTGTTAAACGCTGAGACGGACTTCAGTGCTGCTACAGATATCTTTATTTTCGGCGGCAGCAGCTTTTGCAACTATCAAGATGATACTGCAGCACAAGCACTAATTAGTGTTCTAATTCACATAACTTGAAATCACCTTTGTGGCTAAAAAAATTTTTTTCCCCCCTAATCTGTCAGCAACACAATTTCTGTTACCAACAAGGGGCGGGGGATGTGATTAAGAAAAAGGGTTAAACCAAAAAGCATCATCGGCACATCACTGTCCCGGAATTTCCCCCATAACACAGACTCTGAACACGGATCTGTTTACATTATCTCTAGATCATCTTGACAATATTTATTCTCTATTTACCTAAATGAGGCAATATGATGATATTTATTGCTCAGAATGGCTAAATATAGACTTTTCTTGAGCACTCAGTACCATAGTGGGAGGTTTTGCTCTAATCTACATCTTCAAACTGACAAGCTGGAGAATTCCTAATGAATGCTTCCTTTCATCTGGATGTCTGTGTGTATTTGACAGTATAAATATTTAGCAATATCGGAGTCAGCTTGTGATTTTACCCAGATGGACTGATTGATGCCTCGGCTCGACGTTGCCAAAGACAATCCATGTAGTTATATAAGCAATTTCCCTCTTACTTCCTAAGAAGCAATTAGGTGGCCAAAGGCAGCAGCAACCCCAAAATAGTAAAAATACTTCTGGTATCAGCTGACAAGTCTGAGGGATAAATAAAATATGGTACTTAAATTATTACCACTTTACTTTCATGAATCACAGGATTAAAGCTTTCACTTCTAAAGTACATATAAATTGCAGGGTTTCTTATGTCTGTAATTTGCAAGAATCTAAGTTAAAAAACCAGCTAATCAGTCAACTCACATTCACCTTGGGAAAAGTACCACCCTTTCTTGTCATTTTTGTAAATTGCATGCCTAAGCACCAATGTTATTTTGAGAAGAAAAGTTGCTTGTTGTCAATAACATATATTGCAGTCTAGTTAAAACAACATTTGTTAAGATTTAATCGCAAATGTAATCCTCTTTTAAAGTTTAGACAGAATGCTCAGAGAAATTCAAGGGACAGATAATAAATCATTTTCCTCATCTTGGGTGTGAACAAGGTAGATCTGATTCATTCAGGTATGTCGTTTTAACAACAAATGGGATCAATTCTCTTCTGTGAAACAATAAAGGCTCTACACAGAAAGGAACTGCTAGGCGACACTACCCCCCTCCCATATCACAGCTTTGTTTTTCTATCAACATTGTTTTCTTCAACATAAATCGCAATGAACACGAAATCAAAGAATTACAGTATTTTTCTCATCATCACTGTAATTCAGCAGCAAAGTGATAAGCTCTTGCTAAAGCTTAGAATGGATTTTTGGAACTCTCAACATCACCTCTGTTTAGCCTCAGTTATACATAGTGTTAGATGCTGATCATGATTATGGCAGGTACTTTCATGCATGCTACTGCTTTCAGAGAAAAAAGCTACACATTATTCTTGGTACCAGCAGAAGTCATGTATTTCTGCAATGCTTTTGCTTCCCCCACCCTTTACCCGTTCCCGCCACCTCTAGTTTCTTTGTTTTCTATTAATTCATCCCAATCTTTGTATAACCCATGTAATAACCCAGGAGAAAGGGCAAGCAAGACATTCTTCTTCTTGACACTAACACCTATAGATCCTATTCTGGTGTGGTACCTCTCCCTATCACAAGATATCTCAGTGAACAGAATCCTCAGAAGTCAAGAACTGGCATTTGTAATGTATTCCAGAGGTGAGTGGGATGCGATGCCCATTGGTAATCAGATACACACAAGATTCCCTGGGACGAGCTGTCCAGCTATAATGTACAGCAGCTTTAGGCACAGGACTTATCAGTCATGGGCCTTCTTGTGCATGGCAGTTTTTCATTTCTAAAAAAATTATTCCAGGCCTGCTGGCTGCTGGATGAAAATAAATGTCTACAGTATTCTATTTATTTGGATGTGATTAGTAATAAATTTGTTATTGATCCAATATAGAGAGCTGGGGTCTAAGGTGGACTCTATCGGTATCTATTCTATCGTCCATAGTGCACTTCAATCAATATGGCTAAAGCATTATTTGCTTTGTTTCCTTATTTGAGGGCTAGAAGTACTATAATAAAATGATGGGAGAATGCAAAACACCACTTACTTAATATCACAGCTATCCACCTTTTTCATAATTGCTGAAAGAACTTCTGTGTTCAAACACGAATCCAGTGTTTGGTTGAACTGGGTAACAACAAAAGGGTATCAGAAACAAAATTCTGAATGAACAGCACTGTCTTTTTTACCAAATATGTCATTGGGATGGAGGGATACAAAACATGTTAACACTAATCAGCCAAAATGGTGTGACTCATTGCTTAATTTCATGGCATGATGCTATAAATTACACGAAGGCTGCCACAACTAATTTTTGCAGTGCTCTACTAGATGACAAATGAAATGTCCAAGTGGCTACAAGTGAAAAGCTTCCATCTTTCTTCCATGGCTGAATATTACTTACTTTAATGATGTATAATAGCCTGTAACTACACTTAACCTGTGCATTAAATGGCAGCACAAACTGTTTACCTAGAGTTATGAAGAAGAAAACAGCAAATCAAGCAAAGAATCTAAAGCGTGTACATTAACCTCCCACATGTCAACATAATTTTCCCCTAGAGATGATCTATAACTGAGTCTCTAAACTGCTCTCCCTCCTATGCAATAGCATTATGCTCCAAGTATCTAAGCGTCGCTGTATGTGTGATAAAGTGATGACAAAATGTACCTAAATTAATAAATCCGAAAGTATCTAGGACTAAATGAATTTTGGTTTTGTTGTTAATGAAATTGTATCTATAAAAAGTAACTAATATATTCTACTGATGCGGCTAATTTCAAAAATCCATAAAAATCCAACACAGAACAAAGACAAATGAAATTATTTCACTAGCTTTTAACATATATTAAAGATGAAGAAGCACATTGAGTACACTCTTTGAGCAGACACTTACCAAATGCACTTAGAATATGCTCAGTGGTCAGTCAACTTCTGAACAGACCTACATACACTTTCACACAGAAATCAGAATCAGAGAGCAGGCGCCCGTGTGTGTAACACAGCTTGGTTTCAGGACGCACAAGGCCATCTACAATCATTTCCAAGTAAGTAAAGCTAAACTCTGATTATCAGGATTATGGAAAATACATCTTGACTAGTCATTATAGCTCTTGCCATCTTATCACATTAGATAAATATGAAGAAGATATAAAAATAATACAGTTTCACTATAAATATTAATCATCAAGTTTAATGTGATTACCTCTAAGGGGGTCAGAGAAAGGAGAAGGGAAGAGGGCACAATTTCTTATCACTCTCTTTCTTTTACAGATGATATATCCAACGGGAAGCCATTGACAGAAAACTTAAAGACAGAAAATTCTCTCCTTCCGAAGCAAGTTTTGGAGAATCTGATTAGGTCTCCCGCTGCAATGCTAGGTACTCCATTTTTGCCAAAGGGCCAGCTATTATGATTAACGTCATTTGTCTGAATCATTACTCTCCACCTTGGTTCAGCAAACACTATGAAGATGGCATGGTAATAAATGACCGCCGGATTCTTTCCTGCTTTGGCCTCTTTTTATCTGCCACCTCTCTACCGTCAGCTCCATCTTTCTGAACCTCTCTGAATCCCCAAAAGGGACGGGGTGTCTATTTGTTTTCCACTAGGTTACCACTCTGTCTATTGTTGTTTGCACTAAAGGGTACAAATTCAATTCATTCTTGTGACATAAAAGCACTGATATAGTAAATTTCTTGCCCAAGAGAAAACAAAAACAAAGTTGCTGAATATCAAATAAGATTTGAAGCACTAGCATATATGTGAAGAAGCTTTCTGAGCAGTCTTAGTTATCTAATACCATTTTTTCCTGTGTGTAGTCTTGACAAGGACACCCAGCACGAAAACATATATGAAGCTTTCCAAGTAGTGTTTAGGCTAACCCTGTGATCGGGTAACCCACAGGCTGGGACACCTACACCTATCCTAACGTCGAGAGAAGAGCAGAGAAGGCTGGAAGGCTATAAAGTTACTATGTGATAAGATTTCAACTTTTGAACAAAACAAAGCATGGCAACATTAAGTGGTTCTGTGGAGAACCAGACTGGAGAGGTGACAGCAGCATGTAGTTAATAAGAAAAACAAGCAACATATAGAATGAAGGAGTTGAGAGCAGCCACCAGATGCGATTCTCCACACATCAAATTCTGTACTTTTCAGTTCCTTACTGCCAATTCTGGGAAATGAGCACATCATCTAAATAAGTCAATAAATCTGAAAACTCCCGGATCACATTTTGCACGTAAAGTGATGCATCCTATGTGACAAAGCCCTTGTTGACAGGACAGCCTTTTGGAAGCTCCAAAAGTGGCCTGGGAACTGGAAGATGACCTGTGGGCGTGGTGTGGACTTTCAAGCCCAGACACTGTTGGTATGGACTTCTCTGCCAGCTTCCGCTTACAACGGAAACTTTCATGTCCGAAAATACATAAACACTCCTTGTTTTGGGGAATTTAAATTATGTAAATATCATTACAGAGTCTGCTTACCAGTAATTTTTCTTTGCCAAGGGTAACATGTTTTGCTAGATAGGCTGCTAAAAAGTACCAAATGCTGTAAACCCTAAAGAACACTGCCAAGTCCCTTCCTACTCTGGGTCCAAGTCTTAAAAAGAACCTAATACAAAATGAATCTGAAATCCTATAATTGCCCACAATTCCTGCAATATTACCTTGTGTACAACTTCAGTTATTATGAAAATGTTCTATATTCCTGCCAGAAGTTGAGAAGTTATCACTTGAAAATCACTGGCTAATCTAGCTTGTGCTAAGATGGATTTTTAATGAAAGTTTAATGAATGATAAATACTCGTTTCTTGATAAATGTTTAATTATGCCAATAATTACCAACTGCTGAAAACTACTGTTGTGTTAATAATGGCATTTCAGTACACAAGCAGTTTCCTGAGTCATGGTGCTGTTAAAGATCCGAACTCCATCTGTCTAATGCAAACTAGCAAAACAGAAGTCTAATTAATATTTTGATCAATTTTCTCCACACTCTGAAGACTATCAATGTCCTTTAAAATTTTTTTTTGATTTATTTCCTCTTTTATGGGAAGTAGGTAAGAAAGAGAAACTGTGCAGAGCCACTATAAGATTAGTTTATGGAAAAATCAGTTAAGGAATAGAAAATAAATATTATAGGAATCCACTGATTTTCTTACCTTGCTGTATTATTAAATATAATGATCGTTTTCATATTAAAGTTATTTTTTAAATGGTGACCATCACACTATTTAATAGCATAGAAAGTTGAACTTTATTAATCAGCTCAACCTGGCCCTTAACAGGTGCTATATGAGACCTACAATCTGAGTTGTTATAACATGCATGTGGGGCCTTGCAGGTGCGTGAACTGCTATTTGTATGAGGGAATGTCAGCTTTCAGGTCAGCAAACCCGTGATTCTAGAAGGTTAAACTGACCTTGAATTAATGAGTGTTTATTAATGATGGCAAATTGCTAAAAAGAAGACCAGTTGCTGTGACATAGTGGGAGTGGGTGAGAGAGCCCTGTTTTTCCTGCAGTTGTGTCGTGCTGACAAGCTCTTGTGCTCAGGGACATGACACAGAAGGACAGCGGAGAGGGGAAAGCGGGGTGGGGACGTGTCCCCTGGAGCGGCAGAGCAGGGCCTGGGCTCACCCCACCACACGGTCTTCTTAGGGGCCCTCCCCAGTCCCCTGACAAGGAAAAGAGTGCAGTCGGAAAGTCACTGCCCTCAGGCCCTCTGCTGGGGCCGCCACTCCCAGGCGCCCTTCCTGCGCGTGGCCTGCTCTCTCTCACTGAACTATCGCATGGCATCTAGTATGTCCCCGGCCAAAAGCATGCATAAAAGAAAGTGTGCTGAGTTGACTGTATTTCTGAAGCATTTTCTTCCAATATCTCACCAGGCTACAGAAATTAGAGAAATGTGGCATATATTCTAAATGCCAGGCTAACAATTCATATTTCCAATAATTCACATTTTGAAAGCAACCCAAGCTATGGAGATAATTCCCAATTATATTTCAGACAGATTCTGTGACGGTCTTAATTTAATCCACAATGCGATTTGTGCAGATAAAATCTCAATTCTTTAGATAAATGTGTGTAATAATAATAACGTATAACACTTTTCCACTGAAAGAAGTGAAACCTAATGTCTATCTCTGATTGTTGTTCCTGGCGGCTGTTAAATCCAATGAAGTTCATGGGGAAAATTTTTACATTTCCAACTTGAAAATTCGAAATTCAGGTATACTAATGAACTTGGCATAATCGTGCTCAGACATTTTTCTTTTAATAGTCTAGCCCCCAAAAGATCATGTGACTTTCAAAGTTAACTTTTATCCCAGAAATACTTATTCTATGTAACTCTTAATCTGATACATCTATTTTTAGAAATACTTTCAGTATTTCATTGTTGCCACTTGCCTACACTTACATTATGATTCCATATGTATTTTTTAATGTTATCCTCATGGCTTGGATCTCACACATATGTTCTTCTTGTTTCTTAAGCAGGCTCTGTGGCAAGAATTCATCCTTAACTTTTATATTTTATTGAGTACTTTGAGTTTGAAGCTATTTCTTGTTACTACAATTGCAGCTCTATGAGATTTTGGAGTGTCTGTTACTGTATCTGTGCATGTTGACAACAGTTCACACAAAACCATAACAAACCGTAGAAACAGGCAGTAAACCATATGCTGAAACTGGCAAATACAGACACTGAATATGGAGATGCCGAAGAAAGTAAGCCTGGACACACTCACACATACACTGACATGCACGCTCACATGCATGTTCACAATATACATGCATACACACGCTCACAGACACATGCAAACACACTACCCTGAATTAAGGTGGTGAGCATGTTCCCACATCCCACCCTCAGCAGAGCATACAGTCTGAGCAGTGAGAGAGGACACCCCCTGGCCTGACAAATGGTGACAAGCACTTCCCCTGTGGAGAGAGAGCAGATCTGGCAGGACAATTAACATGGGCACTGACAACTTTTCCCTCCATGAACAAATCGGACACGCCAATGCTCTTGAGTTAATTCAAAAAGAAGTTAACTGGGATGTATAAAACATCAATAATAAATACTGTTTGAGGTAAAATACACTGTTTTAGAACTTTCATCTGTTTTTTTGAGAAAACATTATTTTATTTTATTTTTTGCTGAGGAAGACTGGCCCTGAGCTAACATCCGTACACACCTTCCTCTACTTTATATTTGGGATGCCTGCCACAACATGGCTTGATAAGTGGTATATAGGTTTGCACCTGGGATCTGAACCAGCGAACCCCAGGCCACTGAAGCAGAGTATGAACTTAAACACTACACCACTGGGCTGGCCCAGAGCTTTTATCTTTGAAGGGTAACAATTTAACGAGAACATGTTCTGAATTTTTCTTTACCTTATTTACATATGTGTATGCACACGTGTGTACATAAGGGCAAAGCAAGAGAACATGGCAAGAATGAAGTTTTAGCAATGGATTTTATGAATCAAACTAAAATAGGATGCCTACATTATGTGTATTTAGATAAAAAGGGCCAGTCTTTAAATTTTATTTATTTTTTATTTTATTTTTTGTGAGTAAGATTGGCCCTGACCTAACATCTGTGCCAATCTTCCTCTATTTTATGTGAGATGCTGCCATAGCGTGGCTTGACAAGCAGTGCTAGGTCTGCACCCAGGATTCGAACCTGTGAACCCCAGGCTACCAAAGCAGAGCATGAGAACCACTAAGCCACTAGGCCGACCCAATAGGGTCAGTCTTTATTCTGGTATGTGAGAGGCTAGCCGTGCTAATTTTATTAGAAACTGCGATAAATACATTGGAAAATGCAGCAGCAGGAACAAACTCACTGATTAGGTTTTTTGTGGGCAACATATCCTGATACCGATTTTCAGTTGTTCTAGCAAAACCAAGTGTCTGACCGATTGGTAAAGTCTAACCTGAGGCGGCCATCCACAGCGCCTGCATCACTTACGCTCACGGAGGCAGCACGCTCCGTTTTTCCTACTTCAGGAGATGGATATAATGTGAAGACATGACGATTTGAACATCTGACACAGAGGAAAAAATTCTGAATGGCAAGTAGGATACCATCCCCCTCAGCTTTCAGCTTTCTCCTGTAAGATTATCAGCCGCTAAGGACAGGGGCCCCAGTCTGCCCTTCTATCTCAGTACTCAGAAGAATTTCCTGCATACTGTAATCTAGGCTTTCTTAAAGTGTGGTTGAAGCCCCATTGGCATCAGAGCCATTTAGGCACATTTGTTAAAAATGCATATTTTGGGCCTGTTGTGGGCTGAATTCGTCCCTCCCCACATTCCTATGTTGAAATCCTAACCTCCAGTACCTGAGAATGTGAGTGCATTTGGATAAAGAGGCTTTAAAGAGGTAATTAAGGTACAGTGAGGTAATTAAGGTACAGTGAGGTCCTTGGGGTGGGCCCTCATTAGTCTGACTGGTGTCCTTATAAGAGGTGATTAGGATACAGACACACAGACACATACGGAGGGAAGGCCATGTGAGGAGAAAGGGCGAAGACAGCTGTCTGTAAGCCAAGCAGAGAGGCCTAAGAAGGAACCAGCCCTGCAGACACCTCGATCTCCAGAACCGTGGGCAGTATGTGTCCAGTTACACTTTCCACCTCATGGAGGTGTGGATGGTGTTCACAGACGAGCCACACAAAGGACATTCTTCCTCCGAATCTCATAAGCAGTAGATACAGATGGTCATTTCTTTCCTCCACCGTTTCCCTGACTTCTATCACAACGTTCCCTCTCCTTTCCTCCTGCTCACTGACCTACTCCTTGGCCTCCTGTGCTGGCTCACTGGCTCTGTCGACTTTGAACCTCTCAGTTCCTCAGAGTTCCACCCTGGACCATCTTCTTATGTCCTCACACTCGTCCTGAAGTAATCTCCTCCTTACTCTGCTGTCTGCTCCAAATCAGAGAAATCAAACGGTATCACTCAAGCTGGAAATCTTTAACTCATGGTCCTGCCCCACCTCCCATATTTAATCTAGCAAGTTCTACCAATTCTATCTCCAAAGGGATCTCTTCTTTATCTCCATCTATCCATCTAAGGTTACAACCTTAGTCCAGATTGTCTCCAAACTATTCTAATGCTACCCTTGGTCCCTCCATCCTCCCTCCACAAAGGAGAAAAGATGAGTTCTCAAACTGAAATTTGATCCGGAAGTGCCCTGATGAAAATCCACAGCTCTTCCCTGGTATATCTGGCCTCCTTGAGAGCCACAAGCCTCGTCCTTCCTCACACCTGGCCACGTTGGTCTGGTCTCCCAGGGTCTCAAATGGCAAGCACCGCACGGCTCCCTCCCCTGAAAGGCCTGGAATGCTTCTGAGCCCTCACCTCCTTGAATAGCTCAAGTGCGTCTTGCTCCCCATCGTAGGCCCCCTGCTGTTTTCTTTTACTTGTGGCGTTATCGTAACTTGCAGATATTCTATACTCATTCATATCCAGAATGCAAGCTCCAGGAGGGCAGAGCCAGTGGTGTCACCTGATGCAGCCCTGCACACAGCACAGGGCCTGACACGCAGTAGCAGGAGACGAAGCCACGCAGCCCTACTTCATCAGGGCTGCCGGGGAGAAGTCCCTGCAGAAGCAGCCATCTACGGAGGCAAGGGAATTCTTCAAACCCGATCTACGCTCAAAAGACATACTGAAGGTTTGCGTGTGGCCAATCACATAAGATTAGCAAAGGCTGCCGTTACCTGGAGAACACAGTGGCTGAGTCAACATCACTACCTCCTGAACTACATTTCCAATTGGTTTGCAAGAGCTGGTTGGTTGCTTGTCCCTGAGCTATGTTAGATCAGAGAGTTACTGCATCAAGCTGGACCAGTCTAGAAGAGCTGCAATTTACTCAAGTAAACAATTTACTCTTTTGTTTCATGTAGTAAATTTTACTGAAATTATGGACACAACTACTAACCATCTCTCTTGATATGGCATTAATAACGGATTCTACTTTTACCAATGTTAGGCTTTCATTTGATCTTCATTAGGGGTGGTTGTTTGTGGATAATAATCAGAAATATGAAAACTTGGATTATCAGCAAAGACCTAGGAGATTTAGCTATAAAGCAGCAATTCTGCGAGCTTATGGCAACTGAAAATGACTCTTCGATATTCTAATATTCTTTGTCTAAGAGTACTAATAATACTTTTCATTCTAATATTAAGAGATATGCTAAATGCGAAGATTAGCAAGAGATTTTAGGTAAAAAATTTTAGACATCTGCCATGCATTACAACATGCGAAAACGTGCCTTCATTATCTCTTTCCTTAACAGAATGTTGCCACAGTCTCTGTTTGGGCAAGACGGACCTGCTCCTCTTCCCCTCGCAGCCCATCTGGTTTTTGCCCAAGCTGCTTGCAAGACAACACTCTAAAGACAGGGATGTGCTATTTGTAGTGGATGTTAATACACTTACCACCATGTTATTTACAACAAACTGAAACCTTACACATTTCCCCTACCATATAGGATAATCACTCACTGAACAACGATTAAAAAAGAAAGTATTCGAAGAATATCCAATTTTTGCTAAGACCTCATTTAGGAGGCCAAAGGGGAACAGGTATACTTGGCAGTGTAATGACTAATCACTATGTTCAAAAGATGGAAAAGTCACTGAAGAAATATCAGGGCATCTCTATCATCACAGCACTTTGAGTAATCATCACGAGCAGTTCTGATATTAGGAGAAGCCATTTGTAAAAGCTCCTCTTCAAAGGGATTGTTTTACAAAACAAAACCCAAACCCTTTCCTGAATGCCTTTGGGGGAGGGGTAGTGGGGAAAGGGCGGAAGGCAAGAAGAGTGGTCAAAAGTGCAAAGTGAAATGTTCTGTACATTGCACAGATCTGCTCCTGAAAAATCTACATGGAGCGCGCCATGTGAACTGCCACATTTATAACCCTATGCTGATATTCAAATTTTCTGTCTTAAGCTAAAGAAAGATTGAATGCCCTGCTGTTGTGTGGCCAAGATTGAAGAGGTGTCTCACTGACATTGTTCAAAGTTTATGAAAATATATGAATGCTCAAATGTCATTGGCTTTGCGCCTCCAACAGACTGTGGTTTTATGAGAAATCAGTCTTTTAATCAAAATGATTGAATACCTTAAGGTCGAATCCAAAGATATCAGTTAATATCTAGAAACGTGCTATTTCTGCAAATTTTGCCAAGCTGTACATATTGTGGTGCATTTTAAAGTGTTAATTTGTGCATTCCATATTGAAAATTGATCTTGAGTTTTAGCTTTTTGTCAAGCAAAAACATATGGTTACAAGCTCTATGCATTTTACGTGACGGCTGTTGAAGCTGTCACATGTGCAAACTTGATAACCGATGTGACACATACGCAAATAATTTGCTTGTTTAGTAACAATTCAGAGATTCATTATTCATGCAAACACACATTTTGTAAAATGATCAGATGGAAATAGTCTCCATTTTGTACAACCTAGTCTGGTTGGTGTGCAAACCCAGATAAAATAAAGCTGGGGAACTAAGTGGTATTAAACAAATCCAAGAATATGGGTATTTTCAGATCATTATTGAACCAGATGGTGTTTTTTGTTAATTCTGCCATCAGTCTGAGAACTTGATGTCTTACATCTGCACTTGGTAAAATAAATTTTACCACTGACATTATTTCAATTTTCTTAAAATATTTCAATCAGTTTTAAACCAAGATTTGCAAACATCTGCCACAGTACATGCCTACGAGATGGAATTATTTGAGATAATTCCTTTAAAAATACACTCCATTACACAGTTTTTAATTTATCAACCTTTAAACTAAATCTTCAGAATCATTAGTCCGAATGTTTAACAAAAAGTAAAATGAGAAGAGGGCACATTTGAGAATGACTGTGTTTAACAGGGCACAGGAAGTGCGGGCTCTCTGGGAGGCACCATCGTGGAATTCTGCACTACGCTATGGCACAACCGCAACTCAGCAGAGGAACATTAAGCACATTTCTTTCTGTATCCTTTAAGTAAATTTTCTACGTGGTGTGATTAAAGGATATGAATATAAGATGAATTAATCAAAAGACACAGATCTAAAGGAATTTTATGTGTAAGTTAATCAGCCCTAATTGAATTCTTCAGAAACACTGCTGCTCAAGTGCTCTGCCCTATGGACAAAGGAGCAGAGTTTCAAACACGCACGAACCCAGCACACCAGCTTTAGGTTCTACTGCAGAGACCAAATATGAGTTCTTGAAAACGTAATTTAAACATGAAAACCCTTCAAAGGGCTTCACTTCTTTAAGGTAACATTCTCACTTAAGCCCCCAAACAGAACCTTATTTTCAAACTTAATATGAATTCACACCTGCTGTTCTAGAAGAGACTGTATGTGGGTAACAGTCGGTAGCTTCCAGGTTAGATAACGAATTTTGAGGGAAGCTTTGAGATTCTTACTCCCCTCGACTCCCTGCCTTTTTGCTTTTCTTTTTCTTCCCCAAACCCAGACCTCCGAAACAAAACTGGCTCAATAATTCAGCATAGTGCTTTCCAAACAGAAGGTGCTCAATGTATGCTGCAGACTGACCACAACCAACCAACAAAAATCAGTGTATTACAATTATAACTAATTCTGAACTATTCCAGCTGCAACTGTAGTACATAAAATGAGCTAACTGAGATAACCCTAGAAAGAGTTTCCCATTTGAAAGTAGGTTCTATTTAATGTGGAAATTGATTAGATAAAGTACTATATTCCACCAATACTTGCATTAAATAGGCGCTCAGATAGCCAGAGGAGCTGACAATACTCCACAACTAGGATTCCTTCGCCCTGAGCTCCTGGGAGTCTCCCCGATCGCAGAAAGCTCTCAAACCCCATGTGATATTAACTGGAGAAAGGCGACTTCGGTTGCTCTGGGAGGAAGGAGCCCAGGCAGGAGAAAGTGGTCAGCCGTCAGCAGTTCATGTCAGAGGCCGCTCTGATGAAATGGACCCCAAGAACCCAGGCGATTTCTTGGCTGCTTTACTCCCTCAATTACTTAGAAAAGGGGTTATTAAAATTTGCCACCACTAATTATTAATTATATTTATATATGATACGTTATTAGCTATATAATGTTATATAGTGTTACTAATTCTAGTTAAGAATATAATTAATATCAGTTGATCATAATTAATACCTATTAATTATAATTAACGATAGCAAACTAATAATAATTCAAGGCTTATTATATGACATACACTAAGTTGTAACTTTCACGTCTTATTTTATTCATAGACTCTTAGGTGGTACATTCTAGTATCACCCCCATGTGACAGACGAGTAAATTCAAGTTTAGAGAGGTTAGGCTGTTGTCCTAGGCCATGGAGCTACGAACTGACACATGCAGAGTGTAAGCCATGGTCTGAGTCCTGAGCAGTGCTCCAAACCACTATGCCACAGCCGATTACAGCTGAAGGACGTCCAGAGTGACTGCGGGAGCTTTACGTATCCTTTCCCCAACCCAGGACATTTAGTCCACTTTTAATAAAACAGCACTGTTGAGATATTTCTCCCCCTGCCCCTTCCTTACATCAAAGGATAAGAACAATTTTAAGGTACTTGTTTCATACTGTCAAGTTATTTTTCAAAAAACTGGAACCAATTAAAACTATTACCTGCAGTAGATGCACAGTAAACCAAAATGTCTGTTTTTCTCTTCCTAATTTGATAGATAAAGGTATATAATTGCTGTTTTCTTTTAAAGAAGAAGTTAGCATTTGTTTAATTACTAGTGATGGTGAACACCTTTCCTGATGCTTGTTTATAAGTTCCATTTTCTATTTTATGATTGATCTGTCATCTTTTTTACTTATCTATTTATTGAATTTGCAGTGTTTTTCCTATTGATTTACATGAGCTCTTTATATAAAAACATATAAAACTTTAATGTGTTATTTGATGAAAAGATATTTTCTCAGTCTTCCAGTTGCCTTTTTATTTTGGGAACTTTGGACATACAAAATTTAGTTTATCATATAACTAAATCTATGAATCTGTTCCTTTGTTATTTCTTTCATTTGTCAAAATTCCGGGAAAGCTTTCTTATTGGGATATTGGTACCTGTTCAATTGTATTTCTGTATGAACTTTTAGGATTTTATTTTTATACTTAGCTCTTTAGTGCATCAACATCTTTGTGAACTGTGTCCAATAAAACTCTAAATTATTGGCCATCCTGGTAAGTCTCACACAATTTATTAAATATTAAATAATATACCCCTTCTATATTGATTTGCAAATCCCCTTTAAGAATGTGTGTGCATATATACACACACGTACAAATACATATTTATTGACTACATATAATAGACTCTGCTTTTGACTTATCTATCTGATTTCCTGCTTTCTTAGAGCTTTGAAATCAGACGTACTTAGCTTTGAATCTTGGTTTTGCCATTTACTAGACCTTAGACAAGGCCCAGTTTTCTCATCTCAAAAGGGGATAGTTTCCACCTCTGATGGCTGGCGTGAGGATTAAATGACGTGGAAAATGTAGAGCCCCTGGCTCAGTGTCCGGGACACAGGGCGTGTTCTCCTCCAGCCATGGCACGTTGTTTTCATTGCTGTAACTTTGTCTGCATATCTTACAACTTTAATTCCTCTGCTCAGGGTTTATTAGCATTACAGCTCTAAATTAGATTAGGACGAACTGTTGTCTTCCCACGGTGAAACACTGAACGTTTCAATTCATCTTCTATACTTAGCAGTAACAGTTTGCTTTTCAAATATAAAAACTAACTTTATTAAGTGGGCACGGACAATGCTCTCTATTGTTTTGTTGTTGTTGTTAGAATTGTGAATGGGATTATTCCTCTAGTGTTTTCCTAATTGGTTATAGCTACAATATAGGAAAGTTCTTCATTTTTGTATATTAATCTTGTATACAGCCATTTTACTGAGCTATTAATTCATAGTTCTAAAATTCTCACAGAACTTTCTAGGCATATAATAATTTATGAGGAAAATAATGATAACTTTCCTCTTTCTGATAGCTATACATACTTACTTTGGTTTTAATTTATTGTTTTATTTCTTATTTTCTTTTTTTGAGGAAGACTGGCCCTGAGCTACTATCTGTGCCCATCTTCCTCTACTTGATATGTGGTACGCCTGCCACAGCATGGCTTGACAAGCAGTGCATAGGTCCACACCCAGGATCCAAACCAGTGCATCCCAGGCTGCTGAAGAGGAAGGTGCGAACTTAACTGCTGGGCCACTGGGCTGGCCCCTAATTTTATTTTTTATTAGCCAGAAGTGCCTTAAAACAACAATGGCAGTCACATGCAATCTTGTTTTGCTCTTGGTTTCAAGGGGAATGTTTGACACCATACGGTTTTGAGTGATGTTGGCAGTTTACACTAAGTAAAGGAAGTCATTTTCTCATCCCTGGCTGAGTTCCTTATCTTTAGAAAAATGTTACCTTTATTTTATATTATTGCATTTTACGTATTCTGTAGTATTTACATATTTTGTGTAAACCAGCTCCATTTTTTTTGTAGGACAAGGAAAGTATACAAACATAATCTATTCATTTTGTTCAGTTTTTATTCACTAGAAAATGGTTTTACCTCAAATGCCTCTTTTGGCATCCTTGAGATAATCATTTGATTTTCTAATTTAATCTCCTGTTGTAATTGAGAGATTTTCTAATACTCTCTAGACTTTATTTTTTTAATAAAGATTTTTATTTTTCCTTCTTCTCCCCAAAGCCCCTCGGTACATAGTTGCGTATTTTTAGTTGTGGGTCCTTCTAGTTGTGGCATGTGGGATGCGGCCTCAGCACGGCTTGAAGAGCAGTGCTAGGTCCGTGCCATGGATCCAAACTGGTGAAACCCCGGGCCGCCAAAGTGGGGTGCGCGAACTCGACCACTTGGCCACGGGGCCGGCCCCTCACAGACTTTCAGATGTGTGTGAACGCATTATTGTATTTACAGTGCTTTACTGAGCACTTTCATGTCGCCACTCCAGGGGAGGGCTGTGAGGCTGGGAGCTGAGAAGGGATGGAGACTGCTCAAGAACGATCACACCTGAGTGTGCTGTACAAAGCTGCAGGCTCAAAACCTCACTCAGAGTTTTCAAACTTGCAAAACCTACAAATCCCATGTCATAAAACATTCTAGAACACTAAAAAAAGAAAAAAGGTTTCAAGTTATTCTTGTACCATTTATTGAAATTTTCAAAATTTGTCAACCTTACATTATTTTATAGCTTACTTTCTTTAAAGTATTGGCTTTTTATCAATTGTTATAATAAATTTTTCATTACAAATTTTTTCTTGATTGGTCAGGTTTGCCTAATTTCTACCCAAATTATTTTGGATTTACTAATTTTTGTTTTTCTGTTTTCTAGGTCACTTATTACTGCTTTTACTCAATCATTTATAACTCACTATTTTTTGTTAGGACATTTTTAGAGTGTTCTAAATAGTTCACTTTACTTTTACACCTTTCTTTCTCATTTATAAAAGCATTTAAAACTGCGCATTTATTTCTGAGGTCAACTTCAGTCTACTTCTAAAGGTTTTAATACAACATTTCATTTTTTATTACTTTTTAAATAGTCTGCAACTGTATTCTTAATTTACTTGTTTTTTCTCCCTATTATATAAGAAAGCATTTTAATACAGTCGTGCGTCACTTAACTCCAGGAGCACATTCGGAGAGAGGCTTCGTTAGATGATTTCATCACCGCCTGAACACCAGAGTGCACTTGCACACACCTGGATGGTACAGCCCACTGCACACCCAGGCTGTGTGGCACTAATCTATGGGACCCCTGCCATATGTGAGGTGCATCACTGACTGAAACGTGGTGCATGACTGCATTCACAGGTGATTGGGCTTTTCTCCTGCTTACATTTTTATTGTTTATCATATTGCAATCAGGGAATAAGACTTGGTAATTCCTAGTTTTGTAAATTTACTGAAATTTCCTTTAAAGCTAATTACAAGATCCATACGTTTTCTATGGACACCTGATCATAAAGTTAATGCTATTCTTTTTGCACTTTGCTTAGTGACCTTTTGCGAGATTATTCATAATGCTATATATTCATCTGTTCATCTAATCACCAAAACTCTGTAAACACATATGATGTGCCAGATCCTTTTCTGAGATCTGGGGATGCAGCAGTGAACAACCTTATCCCTATGGAGCTTCTACTCTAGGAGAAGAGGAAAAAGTACAAATTAAATGAACGAGTAAAACAAAAAGTGCTTCAGATGATTTCAGATCTGTTTTCAAGATTAGCCAAGAGCATTTGCTGACAGCCTGGACAGGCACTCAGATTATGCACCAATCTGATGAATCCCTTTGAGGAATGGCTTCACCCAGAACATGCTGGGGATGCAGGGGAAAGGGAGGGCTGAAGTTTTCAATAGGGCAGTCAGAAAAGGCCTTGATGAAAAGCCGACGTTCAGCAAAGATTGGAAATAGGGGCGGGGGCAGACAATATGGCTATTTACAGGAGGAACAGTAAGTGCAAAGGTCCTGAGGTCGGAACATGCCTGATATGTCTAAGGAATAGGAAGGAGGTCAGTGTAACTGGAACAGAGTGGTCAAGAGGAAGACAGGAGGAGATGAAGCTCAGGAGCCACATTATGTATTGTGAAAAACTTCGCTTTTATTGTGAGTGAAAAGGTAAGCCCTGGAGGGTTCTAAGCAGAAAAGGAATATGAACTGACTTACGAATCAGAACTGCACTGTCCAATATGATAGCCACTAGCCACTTGTAGCTATTTTAAATTAAATTAAATTTATTAAAATGAAATTGAAAATTCAGGTCCTTGGTTGCACTAGCCCCATTTCATGAGCTCAGTAGTTAGTAGCGAATGGCTACTACCGACAGTGCAGAAAGAACATTTCCTTCGTCACAGAAGCCTGCACAGCACTGCTTCAGCAGGGTTATGCTGGCTGCCATACTGAGAACTGTGAGGGCAGACAAGGGCAGAGGCGGGAGGAGCAATGGGGATGGCTACTCATGAGGGCTCATGGTCACTTGGAGCAGTGAACAGCAGGAGAGAAAAGCGACGCGCTTTCAGATACATGTTGAAGGTGAGCCACGAGGATTTGCTGACAGTCTGGATGGGGAGCTGATCAGCTCTTCAAAAATCAAATATTATGCACCAGCCAGATTTCACCAATCACCTTTAATCAACTTGAGCAATGGCATAAAGTGGGGAGCCGCTGAATCGCACTGGTGTCTTGGTTAGTCCATATCCAAATATGGAAAACTTCGGCCCTATCATCTGTCTTTCCCTCCCTAAAATAAGTAGATCTCCAATCCTTCTACAAAGCAGGGTAAGGGGAAATTGGAAAAGATCTGTCAAACTTTCCTTAAGCTGACACATAGTACATGAATTATGAACCCTTAAAAACTGACAATTAACCTCCTGAAAGGTCACAAAGTGTCCTTCTATCCAGCAGGCACAGAAGATCCGGGTGAATCTCCACTTAATTGAGAACTGTAACTGAAAAGCACTCTGTGAACTGCAAAGTCCTTTACAAATGCTTGTTATTGTTTGCTTCAATTAGTAATAGTAATAGGAAATTATTCACATACTATTTTACCATGATCTCAGACAAAACTATAACATAGCAGATGCTCAATAAATTCCCATGGAAGGAAAAAAAATGAATGAATGGATTCCTGCTACCACTCAGTTTTACATCAGGATTACTTCTGAGTTCCCTAAGTCTCCAGGTGGTAAAAATGTCAGAGAGGGCTCCTTGGCCGGGGACCTGGTGAGCTAGCGGCTAAGCTAAAATAAAATCCTGCTACTTGGCCTTCAGGGTAATTGTGAGAACAATGGCTACCAACGCTCCTGCTTCCTCTCCATCTTCAACTACTCCGACATGCTTTGAGAAAACACTCAGGTATTAACAGTAGTAGCAATAGATGAAAGGTACTAGGACGAAATAAAGTTGATGTCATTCTAAGGTGGAAAATCAGAAACAGAAGACAAAAATGTAATTTTATTATAAGTGGACCAAGAGAAAACTCATAGGATAAAAATTACTCACAATTGCAACAGACTTGATTGAACCTTAATTATTACAAATATCCTTATCCTAAATTCCTTATCTTTGGTGGGACAGGTTGAAAATTAATATAGCACAACACTATTAATTTTACCATGCCATTAACCCTCACCTGCCATGTAAGAAAAATCATTCCAAATATGAGTGAGAGTCAGGGTAGTTCAGTTCAACACGGCACCAATATAGTGCTATCTTGCATCCGGAACGTCCCCTATAACAAGCTCAGTAAGCGGCAGGAGTGGTGTTAATAAGAAAAGTAGTAGTAAAAATTGTGAAGATGCTAATTCCGAAATAAGTGGAAACTACATAGTGCTTCAAGTGAGTTCAAAATAACACGTAATTGTTACCACGTATTTAAGTAACTAATTTTAAGAAGTTAGAAATTCATCCCATAAGGAAATGAGAAAACCAAGATTCCAGGTATCAAGTGATTGAGCCAGGAAAAGATGAAATGCTGACTCCCAGCGTGGAGTTTCAGCTCCCCGTGCTGAAGCACATGAACATTCAGCACTTCACGTTCATAAACACGTGGCTTCTGATATTTGTCCTTATGCGGGATTTCTGGCACTACTTATAATCATAATACCAAAGAAATCTATTTATAATTATAATATTATGATGGTTAAAATGTAATTCCTGTCCATTTTCAGATTGTTAAAATTTTTTTCTTCTTTTAAGATTTTATTTTTTCCTTTTTCTCCCCAAAGCCCTCCGGTACATAGTTGTATATTCTTCGTTGTGGGTCCTTCTAGTTGTGGGATGTGGGACGCTGCCTCAGCGTGGCTTGATGAGCAGTGCCATGTCCGTGCCCAGGATTCGAACCAACGAAACACTGGGCTGCCTGCAGCGGAGCGTGCGAACTTAACCACTCGGCCACGGGGCCAGCCCCTAAAATTTTTTTTTAAGCTGATAAAAAAACTTCGTAAAATACACATACCAAGACTATCAGTTTATGGTCTGTTTTATTTCTTGCCAGTAGACACCATTAAAAGTTAGAAAACTAGAACAATTGCTGTCATTTATCTCTCTCTCCGATTACCCTGATAGCCACAACGTCTGAAGAAGTTCAAGACCTGTAAAGCCTGTCACATTATAGAAACATGTCTCCTTAAACCAAATGTGAAATTCCAGTAATGGAAGTGATAAATCTAGTGTTTTTTGCCAGGGTACTTTTGATGAGAACTATAGTAGTAAATTAGGAAATATTCTGTGCTGTTATATCATAGTAAAAGCCTTTCCATTACCTGTTGTCAGTCACTAGGGATGGGCAAATAACTCAGCTGTCAATCTAGCTGCAAAGCCTGAAGTTCTGTGAATGATCAATAAAGAAAATACATATAAACTCTCCACTATCTTCATATAATTCTTTGGACAACTCTAAGTTGTTTCCTCTCCCTGTACTGGAGCACATTCTCATTTATTCAGAAATAGACTGGAGATCTTGAAATATTTCATTTTTTTATTGCTTGTTATGTGTCATCTTGTTTTCAAATGGTATATGAGTGTTACATTTCAATAAGTATAAGCATCTATACCTTGGTTGCTGAGGGTAATTTTACACATGATACAGATTTAATTAAATTACTAATAACTGTTACCTCCATTTTGTTATTGATTTTTCAGCTAAAATATTTATTGCCTTATATTTCGTCTTTAAAAAGCCTATTCTTTAATATTTCTTCAGATCACACAGAAATATTCTAGAAGTTATATCCCTTTCACATTATTCTGAATAACAGTAACGGGAAAAGGCAAACACTAGTATTCTCTCCCAAATCAGCTTGCTTATAGAATACATAGGGAAAAGAAATATATAATCTGCTGCTTCAATTAAAACAGTTAATCTATTCAGGCTCTGTCAACTTCCACTGTAGAATGTCTGTTTCAGTTTCCGAAAGCAAGGGAAAAGGATGCATGTTTCTTAAATTACTATGAAATTTCCAACTCATTGGTGTGGAATAGCTACTTCTGTTGGAGCACAGCACCCATAAACTGACTTTCTATTCATCTGCACAGTCCTATTCAATTCTTACATGTTTCAAAGGAAGAAAAAATAGCAATAAGAATAAATTAATTTCAAGTTTTACTTTCAGCTTGGATTATAAAAAACAAGTGAAAGTACTTGCAATGTCAATGAAAAGATTAATGGAGACAAAGTAACTCATGTCCCTTATCCTCAACACTTCATTTATCACATATTTTATTTTAGTTGGTGGTTTAAAAATGGTCAGAAGAAATAAGAAACTGACCATTTAAGAGGATAAGTGGCAAGATTAGAGGAATCATTTATGTGGAATGAAAAGCTCTGATTTTGTTAAGAATGTGTAGTTGTGTGCATCTTTATTAAAAGCAAACTCAGAGTTACTTGGAGGAAGATAAAAGGACAAAAAAGAAAGGAGGAAATGGCTTGACCTCCAAGAAGGTAGCAGACACGACTCAGGTTGGAAGAAATTAGAATGGCGTCATTTAGCGTCAGCTAGAAGCTGAGAAAAGGACACAGGACGGTCTTAGCATGGAAGCAACACTAAAAGGTTATATGCATCTGGAGCACCAAACCCCATACAAGTCACACTGGTGACCGGTACTCGACTGACACATGCAAGTTTTCATTTCTTAATACCCCTGAATCCCAAACTAAAAACTTTACCTACTTTCTTCAGAAAAGGTGAAACTAAAAACCTGAAGAAGGGGCAAAACTGGGTGAACACAGTGATTAGTCTAAACTTGCTTTGCTCCCTCTCGCCTACGTAGTAACTCAGCCAGGACCAGCAACCCAAACAAGCGCCACTGCTCATCTGGGAGCAGTTACATATAGTTCAAGGCTTGCTCTTAGAAAATATAAAAGCTTCTATAGGACTTGACCTGTAATCTGAAGTCTTTTGGCAACAGAAATGTTGAGTACTGAACAAATCTTCCTCATGAATTTGAGCTAAACAGAAACAGTGCTCCATACACTGACGTACTGAGCCTAAATGGGCGTGTTTAACATTCTGGAAGTCATTTGTCTGTAATTCTAAAGGGCAAAAGTCAAGAAAACATGCAGACAAAAGTATAAGGCAAAGAGTACCCTTGCTTACTCTATTTTTAGGAAGTATATGCACTTTAGAAGAAGTTTTATCAGAGCTTCGTAGGGTCCCATGGTGGTCCTGCAAAGAGCCTGAGCACAGGCTGGCGGCTGGTCCCCTGAACTTTCTGCCTCTCTACTTTGATGGGATAAATTGTGCTCCCTTAAACCAGCATACCCAATCCTCCCCAATTAACACACATTTCACTAAATTTGTGAATGCTTCTGTTTTCACCTTGCTTCATGGGCAAAAATCCAGAGAACATTTCTGCTGGCTTTCTTTCCTCTAGTAACTAAGCCACATGTTTTTCTCTTTTAGACAAAGACTTTTAGGGAATTTTTTTTTTTTTAAGATTTAAAAAAATTTTTTTATTGTTTTCCTTTATCTCCCCAAAGCCCCCTGGTACATAGTTGTATATTCTTAGTTGTGGGTCCTTCTAGTTGTGGCATGTGGGACGCCGCCTCAGTGTGGCTCGACGGGCCGTGCCATGTCCGCGCCCAGGATTTGAACCAACGAAACACTGGGACGCCTGCAGCGGAGTGCTTGGACTTAACCACTCGGCCACGGGGCTGGCCCCGGGGATATTTTATTAGAGAGGGATAAAGGAGGAAAAGAAGGGGTATGCTCCAAAGGAAGGAGCGATTCTTTTCTCTGCTGCCATTTGAATTTGTCATTAAAAGTGCAAAGGAAAAAAACAGCTACTCATCACTTAAATGCGGATCTCCAACAATTCCTGCTGTGAGACGGCACATCTACACCAGGAAGGAGAAAAACGAGTTTCTCCCAAACCTTTATTTGAATTTACACACTTTCCTAAAATTGCCCACATGTCACTGCGTCTATTTTTCTTTTTAAATCAGGCATTAAATATGCATCCTGACTCCCACGTAGGCAATCAGCAGCACAGCACAATGACTGTGTATTCAATTATAGGCTAAATAAACACAGCAAACATTAGGGACAAAAGTTTCCAACTCTTTGGGCACCAGGCATGGCCCCCGTTTCCCCCTTGGAGAATCAGGTGCCTTGTCAACTACCACAGTGACACAGCCTGCGTGCCGAAGCTCTGAGCAGCCATTAAAAAAATGAACTCCTCTGTCATTAGAGATACTAGGTTAATTTGAAAAAAACTTCTCCATGGAGCTAGCAGCTGAATCTAGCATGCATTTGAAGGGAAAACAGGGTTTATTTTAATGAACATAATAAGCCACTCATGAAATGAGGTATTTATATCTCCCTTTTTCTATTATGAAATTAGGTTAACAGTGCTATAACAAACTGAATTTACAAAACAGCAAATTCACAACAAAGTTAAGCCTTTTTTCCTTCATCTTCGTTCGAATGCAGGTTTTTAGAACAAATCCTACCAAGATGCGCTCTCAGTCAGACCATGGGGGGAGGTCTCTTCTCACCTGCCTATTACTACCAGCCTAATGCAGGTTTGCAACAATTTGGAAGAAATACTTTCACTTAAGTCACTGCTATGAGCCCTCTGCAAAGTGTAGCAAAACTGGAAAACAGAATGTTGTGGGTGACGATGGTCGTAATCATGTAAGCAGCACCCCCTGGATCCCAGAGCCCGCTATCTCACCCGGCGTGTTCCCATGATGCTCTAAAGCGCAGCGATGTTCCCTTCAGCTAATCCACAAAGTGTCTGGAAACGGACTCCAGCACACGTGCCCAGAGACTCCAGAACAGAGCACTGACGACACACCCGACAACGGGAGAGCTCAGCTGTCACATCAAACAACTGTCACAGAGCGCCAGTGCCATCGATTTACTTTAACACTTAAATGTATCAATAACCAGGTGGAAACTTGCTTTAAAAGGTTTAAAAAAGGGTTTTAATACATCACATAAACATTTAAACACAAAATACGAATTTAAATTCCACTATTCTCAATGAATATTTATATAAATTTTTCTTGGCTATTAAAAAAATCTTCCCAAATGCTCACTGGAAAAGTCAGTTTGTCGTTGGGCAAAATTTATTTGGAAAGTATTTCAAATAAATATAATATACCAGATTTGCCCTATAATTTATAATTTTCTCTTATAAGCCTTTTCAAAGTAGAATTATGATGCAAATTTAAGATACATTCAGTTTATAAAAATGGTACCATTTAAGTAGATTGTATTTGACATTTAAAAATACTGAGGTAAAAAAACCACAATCATCCAACAAAAATTCATGAAATACTGTGACAAATATCTTCTGACTTTAGAAAAAATACCTAAACGGAGAAATATCCTCTTCTACCTATTTTTCTCTATCACTTGGATTCACATTGTAAGCAAAGATTTTTTTCACGTGCAATAATATTTAATACAGTATTGTCTGTAGTGGCGAAGAAGAGAAACAACCCAAATGTCCACAAACAAGGGACAGGTTGAATAAACTGGTTTGCCCACACTATTATTTGTTGTGCACTTATTCAGAGGATAATTAGGTCTATATCTATTGATCTGGAGGAAAAAAGCAAAGCACAGAATTATGAGTAAAGTATTATTCCCATCCCTTTCCAAAGCATTCATCAAGGACCCAGGCTTTTTATCCATGGAGGCAGGCACGGTGCGCACCGAGCTGTCAAAAGTGGTTTGTGGTGCATGAGGAAAGGATCTTTTTCTTTATTTTCGTTTGTGTTGTTTCACTTGTTACAAGTCAACTATCTGATAAATTTAAAACATCTAATGAAGAAAACAAAAACTAAACACACTCCAAGAGTGACAATAAATAAGACTCAGATTTTAACCCACTAATTCCACACAGGTTTTCTAGGTGCTTAATTCTCACCTAGTTTTCTCCTCACAGCCTGACATGGAGACAGCACAGCTTCCTTTGGGCCACCTGGGGATGCGGAGTGCTCTGTCATTTTTATGAAGATCTGACTGTACGTGACAAGGGACCATGCTTTGCTAGTATGAAAGAGCAGTGTTTTACAGATGTATAAGACTTGTTTGCTATCCAAATGTGTGCTTTTCCTTAAGGAAAATATTCATACAGATGGACCCGTAAATAGGAGGCATGTAAAACCTCTATTAGCCCAACACATAGGGGAGAGATGTACGCAGCTGAAAGTGCTCCCCAGTCCTCAGCTAAAACAAGAGTGGCAGGAGTTGTTCCCTCTGGGCCCGCCACGGCTGCACAGGAGGAGTGTCTGGGAGTCTACAACACGTGCAAATACAGCTGTGTTCAAACCAGTGCTGCTGATTTCCTGGGAGACTCAGATTTTCAGCGTGCCAGATTCACCACAGGCAATTGTGTATGTTGCTGTGATATGAAAAATAAATGTTTCTGACTAAACAAATGTAGTAAACATTATGGGAACAAAGTTTCCACCTCTATGAGCATCCGGCACTGGAAGTGGTGGAAAATCACGCACAGCGACCCATTTACCATTTGGTGCCGCAGGACCCATTGAAGGCTTGGCCCTTTTGAGTTGTGCACACAGGTCTGCAGTGAATTCTCCATCTTGCCTGTTCCTCTAACAGCCACACGATCTCTGCACATTTTGCACCACGTGTGCAGACCTCCCAAACCCTGCACACCTCCCTGCCGCTCATGGAGGGCCCTGTGGCCAGCACGTGCTGGCCTCTCGCTCAGCAAGTCTTCTGGGCAGGGAGCAGAGAAGCGGCTGGGGATCCCTGGAAGTTAGATGGTGGTTCTCGTCCTCTACCTGCAAACCCACGATCAGAACTGGGCTATCGCAAGACTGTGAGCCTCTCCAGGGGTCTAAGAAACACTGTCATAACGCGACCTAAGATAATGCGGTCTATTCTAAGCCAATGTTTGTTTGAGATTTCCACTATGTTTTTAATTTTTAACTTTTTTTTTTGAGGAAGATTAGCCCTGAGCTAACATCTGCCACCAATCCTTTTTTTTGCTGAGAAAGACTGGCCACGGGGCTGGCCCAGTGGCAGAGTGGTTAAGTGCGCATGTTCCACTTCGGCACCCTGGGGTTTGCCAGTCGGATCCCAGGTGCAGGTATGCCACCGTTTGGCAAGCCATGCTGTGGCAGGTGTCCCACATATAAGATAGAGGAAGATGGGAATGGATGTTAGCTCAGAGCCAGTCTTCCTCAGCAAAAAGAGGAGGATTAGCAGCAGAGGTTATCTTAGGGCTAATCTTCCTCAAAAAAAAGACTGGCCCTGAGCTAACATTTGCACCCATCTTCCTCTATTTTACATGTGGGATGCCTGCCACAGTATGGCTTTACAAGCTCTGCTTAGGTCCACACCTGGGATCCAAACCAGCGAACCCTGGGCTACCGAAGTGGAGTGCATGAACTTAACCATTATAACACTGGGCCGGCCCCACTTTTACTGAACTTTTATATCAGTTTGCTAGACTAACTCCTCAGCTGTAGATTAAGGCTAATTTATAAATTTAAATTAGAAAGGAGTGAAAAACACATGTAAGGCTCTATCTAAGTGTTTGGTAGCAAAAGGGCCTGAATTATAACTTTTAGTCAAAGTATTAATTAGTTCAAATAATTTGGAAGTGAGATCACAGAAGACTGCTTTTATCAATCGATTACTTTAATCACATTTACCTTCTTGTCATCCTTTCCTGGCTTAAAAATCTCAGGCAGGCAAAAATCTTGTCCCCTCAAAGCTATTCCATTTCACCTCCTGCCATACCCCAAAAGAGACACCGCGTCCCAGCAAGTGTGCCTCCTTGTGACAGCGCTGCCCCTCCCTCCCGTGCTCTTCCTGCTGATTCCCAGCTAAGGGCTCCCGCCCAAGGGCCCAGTTCAGATAGGGATCCTTCAGAAAGCCCTCCTGACCCAATGGCTCCTCATCCTGCTGTCTCCGTTTCATTGAGGGCCTTTCTCCCACTGACAGAGTAAAGTTTTCACCACACCATTAGGCTGTGTGGACCCAAGCAAACAAAGTACGGGGGACGGGGTCCCCTCCTTAGGGAGGGACCTTTGGTCTGCAGGTTTGCTCACAGTCCTGGTCACTGCCCCAGTACTCCCCCACGGGGAACTCTCCAAATTCCCATGTGTCTCCAGAAATAAGCTATTTTCAAGTAAAAAAACTTACATCACGTTTGTAGAATCCAGCTGAATAAGCAGTTTGGCGTTTCACTTTCGTGTCATCTAGTTTCACTCCCAAATCCACTTAACTGTTTTTCAGTCTCAGGTCTTCATAAAAGCAAGCCCCATCCTAGCAGGGGTGAGGCCACTGGGGTTCAGGCTCCAGGCGAATAACGTGTGGGTGAGTCTGGCCACCTCTGAGTGAGCTGCTCCACGACACAGCAGCGGTGGAGGCGAGGGGCTGGAGATCACCGGGCTTGGTAACCGGATAGGCAGCTCTCAGGAGAGGACACCTGGGGACCCCCTGACTAGGAAGCACACATCAGCGCCCCGGGATGGCGGCCCGAGGAAGGGCTCTGAGGGCAGCGTGAATCTACAAGTATGCGAAAGGCTTGATCCCGGACGCTAGCACCTCGGCGCTTCAGTCAACAGTAACGGTTTGTTCATGTTAACTGGGCCTTGTCACTCACGCCTTTCTCCACACACAGATCCCTCTCTTCACAAATCTAAGTTTATGAAATCCCTTGGCCTCCTGCTTCAAGATCGGCTTCCCTCATTTCCTTCTTCCTTCGTCCTCACAGGGATTAGAACACAGAGCCAGGGGGAAGTGGACGGAATGGAATGGGTGAGCCCTGATGCTGGTGCCCAGTTCACCCAGGGGAGTGGGGATACGCAGCCCTACAAACTAGTCCTACTATCTTTATTAGAAAATTTTTACTATAAAAAAATTTCAAAGATACATAAAGTAAACAAAATAATATAATAAACATATCACCCAATTTCCACAATTATCAACGTTCCAATCTTCTTCCATCCTCCCCTGAACTCCACTCAATTATTTTCTTTTTACAGTTTTCTCAGGTGAAATTTACATCCATGGAAGTGTGCAAATCTTAACTGCACAACTTTGACAAGTGGATACATGCACGTAAGCCATGCTCTGTCACTGTGCACAACCTCCTCCCACTGCAGGAAGTGCCGTGTGTTGCTGCTCCCCATCCTGGCTTCCCCACCCAGAGGCAACCATTGTTTTGACTTTGTTTTTAAAACCTCAGATCAGTTGTGCCTGTTCTAGAATTTCATGTAAATTGACGGCCACAGTACTTAGTGTTCTGGGCGCCGTCTCGTTCGCTCAGCAGTGTCTGATTGTGCTGTGGTGTGTACCAGGAGTTCTTTTAACTAAGCTTTTTTTTTTTAAGATTTTATTTTTCCTTTTTCTCCCCAAAGTCCCCTGGTACATAGCTGTATATTTTTAGTGGTGGGTCCATTATAGTGGTTGTGACATGTGGGATGCTGCCTCAATGTGGCCTGATGATCAGTGCCATGTCTGCGCCCAGGATCCGAACTAGCGAAACCTGGGCCACTGAAGCGGAGCGCACGAACTTAACCACTCGGCCACGGGGCCGGCCCCTTAACTAAGTTTTAAGGAAGAAACTGATGACACCTACAGTGCCTTTCAGGGCATAAAGGCTGGCGCAAAGGCCCCAAGCAAAACATCAAGGCCTGCGCAACATCCCTTGTACAGGCTCCTTCCACTTCCTGCCTTTTGTCTTTTGTTATACCTTTCCCACCTTTAGGATTCAAGACCGTCGTGTTTATTTCATCAAGTCTAAGATACTGCTGACTGTAGGATGCAATTCTGATTTAGAACAAATTATTTGGGATTTCCGACTTCAGAAATAAAAAAATGCAAAACAAAATCTCCTCATGATTGTTGCAATACAACGTGTCTACTTCCTCGGCTACGGAGGATAGTGTTGAAGACTGGGGTTCTGAACTCAAAGTGCACAGGTTCAAATCCAGGCTCTGCCACTCGTACCTTGAACAAGTTACTTAAAACTATCTGTGTCTGGGTTTGCCTAGCTGTGAAACAAGGATAGTAACACTCTTACAGGAGTTACTATGAAGATCAAATGGTTTTATTTATGTGAAAAGCTTACCACAGGTCCCAGCATAGTAAGTGTTTACCAAGTGCTAGTTATTATTCTAGCTTGCCATGGTCACAAATTCCTTATTTCTCTTCCCTCATCCTCCGTAACAGAAACATGAGTTCAGTGTTATCAACACTTAACTAGGAATTGAGTCATTGAAAAAGGGGGTGTGTGGATTAATTTTCCCCGAGGCATTTACATTTAAAAATAAGTTTGTTAACAAATACGCATCCTTAAGTGGTGGAATACATAGGGCTGATGCCTTTGAGCTGGAGGATTTTATTTCGCTCATTTGACTATGCGTGAGACCTTATAGTTTGGTTATTTCTCTGTCTTCTACTTACTGCCAGTGGATTACAACATGTGGAACTACCTATTAGCAGTAAAATAATCAGCACCAAATTAATAGGACAGGGAACAGTGGCTGGATATAAGAAAAACAGACAAAAATAAATAGCTTTTCTATATACCAACAAAAATGATATATAAATAAAATATAATTGAAAAATTCTACACACAATTCCCTCAAAAATATTAACTATACAGGAAAAACACTTAGTTGAAGGACTGAAAACTTGAGTAACTGGTTAGAAATAGTGTTTCTGTAAAGGAAATTTTAAAATTACAGAGATCACAAACTGGAAAAATGTATGAAACAAAAGAGAAACGAAGGGAATCTGTCTTAACATTAAAAGAGAACAGAGATGCAGTAAGGAGAAGAGTGGGTCCCTGATAAAAAAGAAGAGAAGCAAGCATATGAAAGAGAGTAAAGAATCTGGAGAGAAAGTAACACATATGTGGGACTTGAACATGAGATAAAGATGGCATTTCAAATCAGAGGGAAAGTATAGCTTATTTAATAAATATAATGGGAAAATAACCATTTGGGGAAAAAATGAAGTCAGATCCTTATGTCAGACTTTATATAAAAATATGTTCCAAATGGATTAAAGGTTTAGATTTATAAAAAGTAAAAGCACAAAAATACCAGAATATTGTAGAAATGTTCCCATAACCCTGAAGTAGAAAGATATGACATTAACACCAGAAATCACACATACACATTTATCTTAAAAACAAATCATTGAAGTTAAAATATGAACAAGAAATTCACAAAGTAAAAAATACAAATGAGTAATAAATATATGACAGAATGTTCAATCTCACTAGTAATCATAAGAGCTCTTTTGCTGAACATATCAGCAACAATGTTGAAATGAATAATGTATGAAAACAATGATGAGGAGTTGTGAAAAAATGAGTGCTCTCAGACACCGCTGGGGAGGCATTTCACAAAGGGGGAGGGCAAGCTGGTGAAATCTATTAGAGTGCTTGAATAAATGGTTCTGGGACTCTTGGAACCGTGTCCCAGGAAGTCATTTTAAGACACTAGGAACGTACACAGGATGTTCGTACCTGGGATCACCTTCTGCAGGCTGTCACCTAGCAGCTCTTACTCTAGGATGAGTGGAAAGTCACTTCCTCTAGGAAGCTCTTCCTGACCACTCACATTGGGTTATGTTGCAGTTCTAGCCTTCCACAGCCTCAGCATTATTCGCTCTTTACAACCGTGGTAACAGAGTCATTCATACAACGGTTTAAGGGCCCTTCTCCTCCAACAGACTGTGAGGCCCATGGACAGTTGGACAGTTCTCCTTTTTTAGTGCTGTGCTTGCAGCACGGGGCACAGTGCCTAGAACACTGCAGGATTCAATACATATGTGCTATTTCCTTCCAGTGACTTGCAAAGAGGTGATCAATAAAACCTCCATGGGCTCCCCATTGCCCACAGGTCATGTCTAAACCCCTCATCATGTCATACAACGACTGTCACAATTTGTTCCCAATTCGACTTTCCAGCCTCATGTCCAGCCACTCCCAAACATAGGGACTTTGATCAGCCACACTAAACTTCCCCCTTTGAACTTATGCATTGCAATGATTACTCCCCCTGTCTAGAATGCCATGTACTCCTCCACCTAGAAAACACCTTCATAACCGAGCTCTCCATTCCACAGCACATCCTGACTGCAGCTAGCTCAGTGAGCCTCTGTGTGGACTGCTGCAGCATTTGATGTAAATTCCCCTTCTAGCACTTTCTGTGTTGTAGTATAATTACCTACTAACATATTTTTCACCTCTACTAGATTAAGAATTTCTTGAAGGCAGCAGCTGTTTCTTGTATTCTATGTGCCCTCACTCATAGCAAAGCATCTGACACATGCAACATTCATAAAAATGTCTATCTACTATACCAAAAGGTAAGTTTTCACAAATTTCACAGAATTGGCTTATACAGATTACATTCTCTGACCACAGTGCAATTAAATTATAAATTAACAAGCAGAAAAATTAAAAACTCACAAACATCAGGAAATACAAGAACAATTTAAAACAAGAGATTGAAGAAATCAAAATGGAAATCAGAAAAAATTCAGAGCTGAAAGATTTCAAAAATCCTAGGATATTAAAACTTGTAAGGTGCAGCTAAGGCATTACTTAGAGGGAAATTCAAGCCTGTTAGCATTCTTGCCTGCAAAGAAAAGAAATTAGAGGAGTGATTAAGTGTTCAACTTGAGAAGTCAGAAAGAGAACAAGAGTAAACAAAAAAGTAGAAGGAAATAAAACATGAGAGCAGCAATTATTAAACACAAAACATAGATATAGTAGGGAGATCAACAAAGCTAAAAGCTGTTATTTTGAAAATAAACCACTCTTAAGAAACAAGAGAGACGACACAGAGGAACGACAGCAGTACAGAGGCTCAGAGCCGCAGGCCTAAACACACCTCGTCAAAGACGGCGCCCAGGTCCTGTCAGCCACCCCACTCTCAGAGAATGTCTAAACCATAGCTCCCCACTTGGATCCCAGACTATTTTAATAGATTCAACAAGTGGAAATTCTTATAAAAAGTCACTACTATTTTCTAATGAAGAATCAAAACTCCTATGAACCCAGTATTCACTTTAGTTTCTCAAACATACATTCTCAAGTTACAGGTGTGTTCTGTCCTACCAGACATCATGGAGCAAGTCACCCAGTGCAAGAAGCAGGGTGGCGTCATAGGCATGTGGGGGTTTAATCCTGTCTAAGGTTTCCCACTTATTCAGGATACTAACTCAGCCAGAGTGTGCCTGACTGCTGAGAAAGCAATTCTAAGTATACTTTATAAAGAAAAACCAAAGATGGATTTTAAAGTTTTAGTTTAAGGAGACAAGAATTTAAATTTAAAATTATGTTTTCTGGAATAGAAATGTGGATATACAATTATGTTCAAATAAGTGAATAGCTGTGATAACCTCAGAAAAAATAAGGCAATCTATGTCCAATCTATGTTCATTAATAAAAATGAATTTCCAAATAGCTTATTATGTTTTTTATAAATGTCTTTTAAGAAAAAAACTAAAATTAACCATTCAATGAAAATATGCCAGTTAAGTTTAAAACAGGGTCTGGGCTGAATCAGATTGTTCAACATAAAACCTCATACAAACAATAGCTCTAGAAAAAGAAAAGGCACATTCTTTTGTTTTAGAGTCCAGAAATGCAACAGAAACAAAATATAATAAAAAATGAAAATTCAGGTACAGGAATTATGCATTTCATACTGAATAATTATTTCTGTACTGCCCGTAAATCCTCTCTGGTAAGCTGTGCATCTAAAACTCATCGAACTGCCAAGGGGTAAACGCAGCTCCATCCATCAAGCAGCCACTTGACAAATACATTCCATAATAGAAGTTTATTTTTATGGGAGGCTGAATCAAGGACTTTCCCATGCATACAAAAACTTGTCAAAATTATTTATGAGTCTTGCTGAGACACACAATATGTCATATCAAACTCCTATTTTCCTTCCAAGCACAGACTGTCAATATCTCCACCACTATCAATAACGGGGACCACCGCTGATAGAGGCCGGCAGGAGCCGAGGTCATTTGCCCATCCCAGCCGCTGCCGGAAGCTGTCTCCAAGCGCAGTGCAGCTGAGAAGAGGCGATTTACCACCTCTACGAGGAGCAGTAAGGGAAGCACTTGGGGCCGCACTCAGAGACTTTGCAACAGAAAGTAAAACAGAAACATACGCTTGGAAAAATGGTTGACTACAGCTGAACTAAAACAAAAATAAGATATTTCATCTTTCATTTTGCAAACAAAGTATTAGTTAAGGCTGATAAACCTTGAAAATCACGAAAACAACCCATCCCCACTGAAATGTTCATTCTGAAAGGTGATTTCGATGGCTTGACTCTCAGCTCTCAGAAGGTGAGGGATCTGCTTCATGAAGGCCACGCGAACTCGGCTCTGTCCCTCTGCATGCTGCTATCACTCTATCTCACGAGGAAGCGCTTATTTTTAGTGAGTTAGGCCCTTCATCGTCGCTCTGACTTGTCACTCTCCCCAACACAGGGTGCTCACGGAGAATGCGAGAAAATAGTGAGTGACCTGTGAGATGATTTACAGCAACAGGAAATTGTCTTCTTATTTTTCAGCTCTGGGGGCAATCGAAACTACAGTCTCCTATCCTAACCTAGGCCTAGGAACTAGTCAGATAGAGCAAAAGCCTAAGCAAGTATTTCTTAGCAATTCCCTTATTCTAGGAAGAAGTGCATTTTATCACTGCCATTTCACTGCTGCTATGACATGAGCCATGGAAAGTCCAAGAAGCCCATGAATTGACCCTGAGACCAAGAGCCAGACCAACAACACAACGGCTACATTTTGGAGGTGTTGGGTGGGCAGAGTGTACTAAAAAGGGGCTGTCAAGCATTTACTTTAGTTTCTCAGCACAAACAGAAATACATCCTGGTGAAGTTGGCTTCCGGACCTGGCTGCTCTCAGTTCCCTTCACCTTTGCGGGGTGAGGAGACAAGCAGCTGCCAGGATTCTCACAGGTCCCAGGGTCCCACGTGCTGTCCTGCTGTGCCTTGCTAAGTTGTATTCTAGGGCAGCAGAGGTGGAGCTGTGTAAATGCCATACTCCCCTTGAGGGAGCAGCTGGCCTGGAGGATTCTGACTTGAGGTCAGATGACTGGATAAATTTAATTACTGCATCCATCTCAAGTGTTAACAGGAATTTTACTCAAATTTGACTCTACAAAATAATGCACAATACAGAAAACACGGTATCTGTACTTGGAGTGAACAATTCAAGTGAGTGGTCAAGCCTTTTGTTACCTTGTTATGCTAGAAACATATGATGTTATCACCTGAATGTGACTGAAATTCACTGGTCTTGATGTATAAAAATAAGTTTTCAATTTGTTTTCCTGGAATGCCTAAATTCAATACTAAAAAAAATGGGCAAAATGATACAACTTTTTTCTGCAGAAATGTGACAAAGAATAACAGGAAAGGGGAAAAGAAAAGGAAGGGGTTCCCTTAAACAAGTTCATCTCTCATCTTCCCAGGATCTTCGCGAAAGGAATTCTGAACACTATGCAGAACCCTTTACAAGGCCACAAGAACTTGTCCAAGTGTTGCAAATGACTCCCACCCATTAAAAATATAAAAATAGACTCCTTGAAGGAAAGAGGGCAATATAGCCATTTAGCAAATTCTGTGTACGTCCAAAGCTGTCATACAAGCGGAGTCCAGAGGTACCTTCCGAGTAGGAAGGGCGCAACCACAGCCCAGAAACCAGACTGAAAACTACTCACACACACATGCCAGGAAGTCACTCCTCCGACGAGAACAATACAATGATGAGCTATCTTCAAGCTTTCAAAATAATTATTTGAAATAATTGGAATATGTTTCAGCCAGGGAAGCCATATTTTTTCAAAAGTATTGAGTTGATGTTGCATAATAAATGTACTGTGTCTACCACTTTCAGATAAAAACTAAAAAGAATCTGGAGGTTCGTAGTCTAAGAACAAAGCATGGACTGCTATGTTGAAGCTGAAGTCAACGTTAACCTGAATTTCCAATAAACTGCTGGAAGAAGGTAAGTGGGGAAAGCCACAAGATCATCTTCTATTTGTGAAGCACTTTCATCTGCTGTTGTATCTCATAAGCACGACAGCCTGTGAGATAAGGAGGGCCGGTTCAGGTCCCTTTCCAAAGAAGGGAGCGTGTGAGGCCTGGAGGCTTGGGTCTCTGGCCCAAAGTCACACAGTTTGAGGTGACTTACTCAGACTTTGACCAAGCTGGGCTCCTTCCTTCTCATCTCCTCCTGTCAACATTTACAGCTGCCCTGAAGACTGCAGAGGGGCTCCTGGTGGGTGAGGGGGTGGGTGAAACGGGAGAGGAGAGGAAGGAGGAGAAAGAAGAAAGAAGGAAAGGAAACTCTAGTGCTGATAGTGGCTTCCCCTTAGAAAAAGTCCTTACATCTGTGGTAAGAATCTCTATTATTTTAATCATGGGAAGCTTTAACAGTCAAACTATACAAAAGAACACACATCAGAAAGAACAGATCCACATTTCTTAACACACAAGCCCTTTTAAATGAAAAACTGGAGGGAAATCCAAATCTGAACAGTCGTTCACCTGGCAAAGCAAGGCCGGCTCCACCCACCCCAGCCTGCTCAGGGGAGGCCTCCCTCTCCGTGGGGTGGCACGGGGCCTTTCCCACACAGAACCCTCTCCTTCACGCAGGCAAGCTGAGATATCACCGCATGCACATACTCATTCTGAGTTGTACCTACTTGCGTTACCATAGGAGCTCCAGCACTCCGACCAAGATCTACCATGTGCTAAATGTGGAACGAGTGCTCATCACAGCAAACATTTATTGCCTTCAATCCTGAAAACTTCCTGCAAACAACATCTCCATTTCAATTTTGAGAAAAGCGAGGTGACTTGCAAAGCCTCGAACGGAGTTGGGATCTGAATCCAGTTTTATGTCTGCCTCCAAAGCCTGACAGGTTGCCAGCCAACAGCTGGTTCCTCTCCCTTTCGTCATCAGCCTAGAGCAGGGTTTGTCAGCCTCAGCACTACTGACATGCTGCACTGGATAACTCCTTGCTCAGGGGCCATCTTGTGCCCTGTGGGGGGTGCGGCAGCACCCCTGGCCTCTCCCCACTGGATGCTGTAGCAGCCCCCTGACACACCAAGTTGTGACAACCCAAAATGTCTCAACAAATGTCCCTGGGGGGCAAAATCACCCCCAGTTGAGAACTAATGGTCTAATCACTGACTAACTACACAATCTACCATACTTCAGTTTCTATTCTCTGCTCCATCTTTACAAAATATGCTTCCATAATTTTGAAAACTCTATTGCTACTGCCACTAATGTAGGTACAGTTCCTTCAGGTCAGCAGCAGCAACAGCATTAGAGCAGGGTTATCAGATAAATACAGGACTCCAGTTCAATTTGAATTTCAGCTAAATGACAATTTTTTAGTATGTTTCAAATATTGCATTATTTGTTGTTTAGCTGAAATTCAAATTTAACTGGTTGCCCTGTATTTTTATTTGCTAAATCTAGTGACCCTACATTACAGGGTCAAGAAAAACAGAATCTCTCCTCATGTTTATGTGTGAATTGATAAGAAATCAGTGTTGGAGATACAAATTTTGCATTTCAGATAACTTGAGGAATGACTCTGTCATGCGGTTTAACACGTTCTGTCTTCCTTTTGCCTCTATTACTCACAGCACTTTAGTCTCAGTTCCTTAACAACTGGCACTTTTCATTCCTACCTGACCTGAAGTTGTGCTCTTTGCCCAGAGAGGCTGTTAACTGTTGTCTAACAATGGCTTATAATTAAAGAAAAGAAAAACAAAACTCTTCTCTCTTTAACAGATATCCATTAAATATGTAACTTTCTGGCTCACAATTTACGGTAACACTTTAAGGTCTCAGTCCAAGGCCAACTTGGAAGTGTTTCACCACATCACGGCATCCCATTTACAACATTACGTCCCATTTACAACTCCCCCAGATCTTCCCGTACCCTAATGGTCACCGTCATTATTCCCAGGAAACCACAAACTGCCTAAGCTTTTGCTTAATTTATTCCCCATTCCTTCCACGTATCTTCTCAATCTTCCTCTTCTTCTTAAGTCAAAGTCAACTTTTCCCTCTCTCTCACTTAAAAAAAAAGGTCACACATGAATACACAACACTAAAATAATTCAGACAATACAGACACACGTAGTGTAAAAGCTAAGTCCCCCTTCAGAACCCTTTGCACACGTTAGTCTGCAGGCAAACACGCTGGCAGACAGATGCACAAGGTGTAACTTAGACAAGGAAAATGGAGTATTACACATGTTTGGGGGATTCTCTTCTACATTAGGACACATTTACTGAAGTCATGCTTTCTGCCTTCACGGAGCCTCTCTCAGCCCGTGTCAACCTTTCTGTTCTGAGCTCCTAGTGCCAGCTAGAGTTCACATTCAGGAACACCCGCTTCCACCTCCCTCCCCTTTCTCCTTCTGTGCTAGGAACTCTGCTAGGCTTGGAGAGATAAACAGGACCAAGGTCTGGCTCCAGCCCCTGAGGAGCTGATGGTCTGGTGGGACCTCACTGGATGGGCACTGATGACTCTAAACAGAAATGACCCACTTTTAGCTAGGAGCTTCAAAAAGACAATTCCAGAAGTGATGACTAATAAATCACACTGGGGCAGGGAGAGTAGGGAGACAGAATCTGGAAGGATGTGTTACTACACTATATGAAAGGCTAGGAGCACCTTAACTTGGTGCTGATGTCCTCATTCTGAATATTATAATCATTCTTCAAGCATTTTCTGTGCACATGTATCATCTTTCAAGCTGAAGCACAGTTAGTTCATACTTATTTATATTCAACAATGCTCTAGCATAACGGTGAGCTCAAAGCAGGCAGGTAAATATTAATTATACTTTAATACTGAATATAATATTTGCCTTAATAAAATAGATAACTTTATAGAGAAAAAAAGGAAGCAATCATGAAAGAGTAAACATGGGTGGATCTTTTATGAACCTAAACCCAATGGCTACTGCTTAGTACGGTTACTGCTTTAGCCGTCCGACGATATGTTGTATTTGTCCTCAAGGGAAATGCTATCTAATGAGAACTCTGACACACGCACAGCTTTTATTTCAGGAAAATCATGTTGGTCCAAATCACACTAGGTCAATGATGTTTGAAGAATAGTAGGAAAAAGAGACTGTGCCTGGACTGATAGGATCATTTCAGCCTGTGTAACAACAGACTCTACTGTGACAGCTGAATGACACTCACCCTCGGCAATTGTAATAACTTTATAAACCGCAGAGCACTTTACAACCATTTTCTCTTCTTACTCTCTTAAGAATCTTCTGAGTTAGGACTATATTACGCCATTTAAAATTAATTATTTTTGAACAGGCAATACATTTACCTGGTTCAAAACTCAAAATGTACAGGTGAGTATTCAATAAAATAAACATAAGAGAATATAGTAAAACAAACAAACAAAAAATATATATATATGATATATAAAAAAGGAGGAAAGAATTTCATGGAAAAATGGATTGGAAGGGAACACAGATAGGTATTTTCACGGAGCAAGGTCCTCTAGTGGGAGGACAAGAGATCTTCCCAGACTGAAAGGGGCAAGGGGCAGAGGCAGGGCTGAAAGACAGAAGGAAGGGTCTCGGTACAGGGAAGTTTCATTTAATTTAAAAAGTAATTTTACTTAGTACTTTTGCTTTGCCTTCGCTGACCTAGGCTGGTAAAGTAAAGACAAGGAAGTAAGACTGTCCCCGTCCTGGGAGAATTCAAACAAGAAACACTATCCCACAGAAAAAAAAGGCTTCTTAACTCTGCAGTTAAAGGCCTGTGTTCACATCCCAGCTCTGCCACAGATGGGCTGTGGGACCGCGGGAATAACAGTGCTATGAGCCGCTCCCACTGAGAGCTGGCCTCCAGCTTCCTCACCTTGAAGATGAAGGGAACTCATAAATCTCACATGGATGGCAAAGATTACATAGGATAACGAAGGTGGCAGCGATCGGCACGAGATGTACTCATATATAAGGTGTTCGGATTGCATGAAACAAATAGAGAACAGTACAGAGTAATATGGTCAAGTTAAGATTTGGTAGGAAAATGTCTTAGGAAAAGATGGAGTCTTCACGGCAAACATGTGAAGTGAGCTGGCTTTGCAGGCTGGGGACGGTGTGGACTCAGGTGGGGGCAAGCCACAGTAGAATCGTGGTATTTCAGAGCTGAGTGACTTCAGTAATGCCCAGTCTGAAGCTACCACTGCTTAAGAAGCCCCTTACAGAAGCGGTCCCAGCTCCTTAGAGAGAGCTTGGCCAAGGTCAGCAGGTTGGAGCAGGAGCGCAGGTGCAGCCACGCTGGTGTTGCCCAGGTGGGGGAACACAGCAGCAGCAGGAGCAGGTGATTTTAGCTGATAATTTAAAGGATTTTAATAGTTACATACTTACTTTAGTGGTTAGCAGGAGAAAGTTAGCCAGTCTATCAGAGCTGTGAGAGCGCAGGGTAGGAGAAATGAGGTGGAAAGCAAGAATTCTTCATTGAAGGAAAGGGGAACATTTTGGATGTGCAAAGGAAACGAATGGCTCACATAATTTGGGGGAGGGGTTGAATAATCAGAATAATAAGATACCAAAATTTTGAGCTTAAACGACTTGTAGGCAAAAATGATATGTTTTTTTTTTTTTTTTGAGAGGTGGGCAGGCAGAGGTAGAGGTGAAGAAAGTTACTTGGAACAGGAAGATGAGTAAACTGAAGCCGGTTTTTCATGCTGAAACAAATGCTTACGACTCCAACTGTCACAGTTCTGAGAGAGAAGAAAATGGTTGTCACCTCATTTTTTTAATGAGGCTTAAGTGAATAGTTAAGTCCCAAACGTTCCAAAGTACAAATTGTGTGATTTTAAAATTCGGTTGGAATTCTCAAAATTACCCTTTCATGGGATCCAAAGGGTTCCGAGGAAAAAAATCCCCAATTCACACACGTACAGTATTTTCTTCCTCTCTTTCTTAAGATGCCGTGCTTTCCCTCTGCGTTATACCTCAGCAAACACTTCCCTGTCCTCATGCTCAGCCCAGGAACTGCGGCAGTGGCGCTGCAGGACAGGCGGTAACTGCAGCTGATAGAGGCCCCTAATTGCGAAGCTCTTACAAGGGGTGAACCTGATCATTCACTGAATTGTTGAGTTGATGGGATTCGTGTAGCTGGTTATAAATTGATAATCTAAATTAATTCATTCAAGCAGAAATCGATTTTGTAACTCCTTGAGAGCTTGTAATAATGCTTACCTCCCACTGCTAGCTGCATTCTCTGTTTCATAAAGCTGGTCGGAAACAGCTGGATTCAGGTGACCTGCTAGCTCATTAAATCTGTTACATGTTCCTTCTAGTAAATGATATTAAGCTGAAATGTCCTAACGCTGATTTTTTTTCTTTAATTTTATGACAGAAATAACCTAATTTGTAACACAAAATAACAATCTCCTCGGATTACTTTGCCTTGTTAAAATATTTTATGCATTTTTCATTTACACAAAGGTAATGGAAAAACACTTAAACTATCTGTTATTTAAACCACAAGAGATATGTTACTGAAAGTCTGATAGCTACAAAATGATTGTCTCTTCATAGTCTTTACTTTATATCTGTAATAAAAGGCGGACAATTCAATTCATTGGTTAGTAAATAAACTACGATAGTTTTTATTTTATTTTCTCTCCACTGCTAGAACTAAAATCTGATTGCTTTTTAAATTCATTTAGAAATAGACTCATTACTTTCCTTTCCTCTTTCTAATCTAAAATGTCTAATGTCCATTTGGAATCTCACATTTTCTTCATCAACAGAAGTTGTAACCTAATTCTAAATCTCATATTAAAAGAATCATTTTCCAAGCTATTCTCTGTCTGAGAACTGAGGGTGAGTAATGAAATCAGAGCACCTGCCTCTTGCGCATGAGACTATTAAATACTTATTTCTAGTAACCTCCTGATTTCATTTCCTTTTCCTAAATAAAATTTAAAATAGAAACATCCAGGATGCCAGAACAACATAGGTAAAATATGTCACAAGACTGTAAGTGACCAATCATTTTTATTGCTATAATAAGTGACAGGAGTTTCTCAGATCAAGGAAGGTAACTGACTGGAGCCCAAATTCTCCTTCTTTTCAAACGCTCCAGCATCTACACAGGAAGCCACGTTCATCACTTTATGGCCTCAAAAGCTATAACTGTTAAAACTTAAGATAATGCTTGTTGGCCTGCCTTTCCAATAGGAACCACCTTATGGCTGAGATTTTAAACAGGCTGATCAAAATAAAATAATGTCACTAAATCTGTAAACATATTAAGACTGAACATTATTTTAGTATTAAAAACTGAGCTGAAGTATTTTTCTAAGTACTATCCCTAGCACTGAACTTATCATGTGATGTTATTTCAAAAGTGTACTTAAAACACTTCTAAAGACCATAACTATTCACATCACAGTAGTTAAAAACAGAACTTTAACATATTAAGAATAAATGGCTTTATAATCCTAATCTTTTACAAAGTTCTTTAAGACTTAATTTTTATTTTGAAGTGCACATCTCAAGATAAAAACAAAGTAACATACTCACTCACTCAAAATGTATATGGACTTCTTTGATCTAACACAGAGTTTTTTAAGGAAAAAAAAAATAGGAAAGAAGAAAGCTCGTAGCATCTCTTAAGTGAGGCAGCCCCTGGAGTCTACCCAAGTGAATTACCCAAAAAAGGTGGTGGAAAGATAAAGCGTTACCTTCCTTCTCCATCTCCCACCTGACCCTCCTCCTGAATGTTTTCCTCAAAAAAGAATGTAGAATCCATTGACAATTTCTTCGAAAACTTTAATCTAGTGAAAACAGTAATACAACTCGTGTCCAGTAGGATATAAAGTAGAAGGACTCAGAGCTACACGCACATTGTCAGCAAAACCACTCAAGAAGTGAAGTGAAATACTATTTTCACTGAAGATCGGGGTTAGTTTCTTGCACGGTACAATGCCTACTTTATCTTGAATCTCCTACTTCACAACTTACCCTCCCAAACCTCATCCTGGTCCAAGACACAAACACCCTCCTCTGGTTACAGCAGCGATGTTCTAACCAGTCTCTGGTCCCCCTTTGGTCACCGTGCTCCCAGTCTCCACACGCAGTCCGAAAGCTGTCCTCCAATGTACGTGATCACCGATTACTCCTCAGCTTCGGCAGTGCCGACTACGGAGGCCCACAACGCCTGGCCCCCTTTCCCACTTCTCCCTCACTCGCCTGGCATCTCGCTGCACCGTCCTTCTTGAAAGTTGGCCTCCAACAAAGATCCAATAACAGAACATTCAGAAAGTGAGTCACTGCATGCTCTCAAACTATTTTTCACAAAAGAAGGCAAAGAGAATACTTACATCCATTGAGTAAATAAGATTTCTAACATGTTCTTACAGAGAACATGGACACAGGATCATGGGTCACTATTTCCGGAACATTTGAATACCATTCAGTCTCCGGGGAACTCCACTGCCTTTCTGTCTAGGTAATCAATAAATCAATAATAAACTATTTTTTCCTTATCACTCATAAAAAACTCTACTTGGTCTTCAAATTCACTCCCAGATTTCTGCCCAAACTCTCTGCCTACTGCTTGCGCGTGTACTCTGCTGAGAACTCCTCAGTGGTCCACTTCTCCAATCTCCCTTTTCACTCCGTCCTGAACGCCACTGCCATCTTCTGTAAATGGTTCCTGATCAGGGGACACGTGTAGAAAGTACCACCCCTATCACCTGAAAATCTCAGTACTCACCCCGGCACCCGCACCGCATGAACACACTCCAACATATCAACAATATGATAACCCATGTTCTCCCCTCCTGCCACGCCCACGCTGCCCTATCTGAACGCTTCAAGTAAGAACGGAGCATTTCCTGATATGATTTCTCAGAAAATTTTAATTTTAATCACTTATGTGGTTCTCAGTTATTTCGTCACAGGAAATCTACATGATTTTCAGTAAATAGTACCTTGACCTGACTTGGTTTTTGTTTATTTTCCTCATTTTTTAATCAGAAATGATTTCAAACTTAGAATTTACAAGGATAGTAGCAAGAACTCCCTCATGCTTCCGTCTCCTTCCTCACTGTAAATGTTTTGCAACATGGGCTCTATCTACTCTCCCTACACACACACTGTTTTTTCTTTTATGAACCCATTTGAGAGTTAGTTGCAGAGCTGATGCCCTTCTACTTCTAAATCTTTCACGGTGAGCTTCCTAAGAACAGGGACTTTCTCTTCAAATTTCATCAAATGTCCCAGTAACGTCCTTTAGAGCAAAAACAAACAAATCAAATCCCAAAAGCAAACAAAGAAACAAAAGAAAAGAAAGAAAAAAAGAGGAATTGCAGTCTGGGGTCCACACCAGGACCATGCACTGATTAGCTGGCATCCCCCTTCATCTCCTCTATGCTGAACAGGCCCCCATTCTCCCGATCTACAGTGCTCTTGTCATGTATTAAAAGTACAGCCCAGTCACTGAGTAAGATGTTCCTATATGTGAGTACCTGATTCAAACTGTTTTCTACACCCTATACCTAAAAAGCATTTTTCACTCATGAAGCATTTAAAACCCAGCTCAAAATACATTTTTCCAAAGAACTTTCCTTTGATTAGGGAGCACTGTTCATTGTTACTTATTTGCTGAGCGTTTTGCTTCACTGTTTAAGACTCCAGCTTCCACCTGATTTTTAAAAACCAACTTTATTGAAGGATAACTTAGTCACTAAATTAGACACATTTTGAGTGTGTGGCTCAATGAGTTTGACAAATATATGCACCCTTATAAGTACCACCACATATAAGACACAGAATATTTCCATCACCCAAAAAAGTCTTCTCATGTCCCCCATGCCAGCTCCAGGAGACCACAGATCTGGTGTGTATACATCACTGTCAAGCAGGATCGCCTGTAACAGATTTTAAAGTGATGGAATTGTATAGTACTCAGTCTTTTATGTCTGTCATTGTTTGCTCAGCATAGTGTTTTTGCAATTCATCCACGTAGCTGTACATATCAGTAGTTCATTCATTTTTATTGCTGAATAATATTCCATTTTATGGGTAATTTGCTTATCCACTCACCCGTAGACGGGTATTGGGATTATTTTTAGCTTTGCCTGGCTATTATGAACAGAGCTACCATAAACATTCGTATATAAATCTTCACATGGACATATGCTTTTCTTCCTCTTGGGGAAATTCCTAGGAGTGGAATTGCTGGGTCATATGGTAAGTAAGCATATGTTTAATTTTGTAAGAAACTGTTAAACTGTTTTCCAAACTGGCTGTGACATTTGACATTCCCACCAGCAATGCATGACAATTCCAGATGCCCCACAGCCTCACTAACATTTGGCATTCTCAGTCTTTCTAATTTTAGCCATTCTAGTGGCTGTATAGTGGCATGTCATTATGGTTTTAATTGGCATTTCCCTGATGAAGGGTGGTGTTTAGCATCATTTTACCTGCTTTTTAACCATCTGAATATCTTCTTTTATATATTTTTTATTCAGTTCTTTGTCTTCTTTAAACTGAGTTGTAGGTTGTACTTTGTGTAGTCTGGATTCAAGTCCCCTGTCGGATACACGCATAGCAAATACTTCCTCCTAATCTGTGGCTTGACTTTTTTTTTTTAAGGACGTCGTTTGAAGATGAGAAGTTATCAATTTTGATGCAGTCAAATTAACTGATGTTTCCTTTTGTGCGTTGTACTATTTATGCCTTAGCTAAAAAGTCATTTCCTACATCAAGGTCAAAAAGATCTATGTTTTCTTTTAGAAGTTTTACAGTTACAGCTTTTACATTGAGGTCTATAATTCACTTCAAGTTAATTTTTGTGAAGAGTGTGAGGTAAGGGTCATGGTTCATTTTTTGTTTTTTCCTGTAGAGATATCCAAATATTCCCATAGTTTGTTGAAAAGAGGACCCTTTTTCCCTTTGTATAAAATCAACTGAGCATATACGTGTGGCTTTATTTCCATCCTCATACCAAAACCACCCTAACTGGATTACTGTAGTTTCACATGAAGTTTAGAACTCAGGAAGTGCAAGCATTCCACATTGTGTTCTTTTTCAAAATTGTTTCAACAATTCTAGATCTTTTCACTGGCACATAAGTTTTAGAATCAGCTTCTAAATTACTACCAAAAAAGCCTACAGAATTTTGATTGGGATTGTGTTGGATCTACAGACCAACTTGGGGAGAATGAACACCGTAACAACACTGAGCCTTCTTATCCATGAATGAACATAGTAAGTGTCTTCATTTATTTAGGTCTTCTTTACTCATTCTCAGCAATCTTTTATGGTTCTTAGTGTTCAGGTCATACATAGATAAATTTTTCCCTAAAAATAACATTTTTTTTAATGCTAAAATAAATTGCATTTTTAAAATTCCCTTGCAGTTCATTGCTAGCATACAGAAATATGACCATAACTGACTTTTGCACATCCACCTTCTAGTGGGAGATTCAGTTAATTTCCTTTAGTTCTACAAGCTTGCTTATCAATTCCTGATAGAGAGATAGACAAAACCCTCATTTTCCTTTCTAATCTGTATCTCTGGGTTTATAGTTTTCATCAAATTTGGAAAATTTTCAGACATTATTTCCTCAAACATTTTTTCTGCCCCTTCCTTTCTCTTCTTTCCTTCCTAAACTGTAAAAACAAATGTGAGGCTGTAAGTATGGTCCCCTGAATCACTGAGGCCCCATTCTTATTTTTCCTCCAGCCTTTTCCTCCATGAAATTCTGCTTGGATAGCTTTTAGTGCCATGAGTTCAAGTTCACTACTCCTTTCTTTTATAGAATATAACATCCTAATAAGCCAATCTAGTGAATTTTTCATTTCATGTATATTTCAGTTCTAGAAGTTCCACTGGTTCTTTTTCACATTTTTCCATTTCTCTTCACATTTTATCCACATTTTTCTTTAAATCCTTGAGCATATTAATAATTGCTCTTCCCAAGATTTTATATGCTAATTGCATCATTTGTACCCTTCTTGGTCTGTTGCTATTGACTAATTTTTCTCCTGATTATAGGTCATGTTTTGCGACTTCTTAGCACATCTAGTAACTTTTGATTAGATGGCAGCTGTCATAAACGTTAGGATGTTGATGTTTGGATTTTTCTGTCTTCCCTTCAGAGTGCTGAAGTGGTTCTGACGGCAGTTACAGGTGCTTGCGGGTCAGCTGTCTCTTCGGAGGCTTGCTGTTGAGCTTTGCTAGGGAGATCTAGAGCAGCTCTCACTCTTGGGCTGGCGCAGCCCAACCACAAGGGGACGATCCTCTGGATCATGAGTGAACATGACTTCCCTCCAGTCTGGCTGCAGGAACCTGAGTGACCCCCAGTCCAGGGGGAGCTCGAGAGTTTGCAGCTCCCCAGCAGTAGTCCTCTGACTGCCCTTCTGGAGTTTCCCCCAGTGCACACGTGGATCACTCTTCTGCTAGTGACTCCAGAAAAGCCTGGGCACATTTCTGGAGTTCTTATCTGCATAGCTCCTCCTTTTCTTGGGTACCCAAGCGGCTTTGCAAATTCCAGCCACGTGGGTCTTCTAAGCTCCTCAGTGGGCTATCTCCAGGGCTGCCTGGATGCCTTCTCCCTGAACCGTGCTAAGGAAAGTACCTCCAGAAAGAAGGCTGTGTGACTGCAGGCTCACTTTCTTTCTCTTCCCTGAGGGATCACGGTCCTCACTGCCTGTTCTCTAATGTCTGAAAAGAGTTGTTGCATAGATTTCATCGAGTTTTCTTCCCCCTCTCTCTTTCTTTTTTAATGGTGTGAGGGCACATCCTATACCAGTTACTCCTTTATGGGCAGAGGTGGAAGTCTTCTTCCATTTGATTTTTATCTATTTATGGAAACATTTTGTCCAGGGACATGGACCATGTTTTATTCTTCTCTTCAACAGTGTACCTTGTGTAGGACATTGCATACAATTGATATTTAAGAAATGACTGTTGACCGAAAGAATGACCTGCACCATATATTATATAGTTTACCTCTCGATGTGGTCAGTGTGTGAAATAATCTGAATCGTGCGTAGTTTTTACTGACAGAGCTGTCATATATGTTGCTGGCTGAAGATCAGCGTAAGACCTCTACACACAGGGCGTCTTACAATTTTTCCTCAAATGATAATATCCACCTTTATTTAAAGTAAAAAAAACTCTAATTTTTCCCAGTGGCAGGGTCCAGCAGCCACAGTTTCATCTTTTGACAGAGTCTGAAGTTCCACCTTATCCTACTCTTACAGCTTTTCTTGACTTTATACAGCTTTCGTACACAAACCTTCAGCTTGCCGTGTAAACATGTTGCTTTTCCCCCCTCTTTCATTCTCACTGGGCTTTGCTTTGGCTATTCTCTCTGTTCACAACCCTCTCGTGCCAGAGAGTCCATGAAGAATCCCTTCATTTCTTCAAGTCTTTGCTCCTATCTCCTCATCCCAACAAGGCCCACCTGTACCTCCCATTTAAAATGTAACTGCACATCTCCTGCCCACCCAGGCCCACAGCCAGAACTCCTAATCCCTGTCACGCTTCTCCACTTTGTTTTTCACTGTACTTCACCTTTAACAAATTACGTGATTTACTTATTTATGCATTTTGTTTGGTGTCTGTCTCTCTCCGGCAGAAGAGATGCCCCACAAGCAAGAATCCTTGTTTTGTTCATGTATGTATCCTAGGCACGCAGAACAGCACCAAGCTTAGTGCTCAATAAACTTTTGCTGAACAAATGAGTCTCTGCCACCCTCGCCAATGGCTACTACTACAACAAGCAGGACTTCCATTCTCACAGCTGTGCAATTCAGGCGTGAGGAGGGGAGAAGTCCTAAGGCTCTGACATTCATACCCTGTCCCTGGTTCCATTCTAAGCTAGGAAATGCTAACTTTTATGAGGTTCAGTTAGAAGAGTGAGCTTCGGATCTTTTCTCTCAAAATTCTATGACGAGACTAACCAAAGGTGGGAATTCTAATGAGGGAACTGGGCTGAACTTGAGGCTTTGAACACTGAGTCTAGGATATAGCTGAGAGTGTAAGTGGATGAAGTGACGGAGTGATGGCCATAGTGAAGATTTACTGGGCTCCGAAACAGGAGAGAAATCACTGAACGTGAGGCTCACCTTACGTCATAGCTACGGAAAGCCCATTCAGGTAAGATCAACTTTAGAAAATGTTAAAGAACAACCAGGTTTAAATTTAGTACCAATACTGAATACTTATTGATTTTAAAGAAAAATATATATGCATATGCTATAATGCTAGTACCCCATTTTAAATAGGAAAATTACCATACATGACTCACCTTCTCTTCACTGAAAGAGAAATTACTAATCTTAAAAATGAAATTGTCTAATTGCTTTTATATTTACATTTCTCTACATTTTATCAGTGCCAAAACATTTAAAATATATCTTTCTAGAAAATAAATATACTACAGAAGATAAACTAGTTGAAAACAGAACCATGTAATGTTTTAAGGCACTGCATTCCATTAGACAGAACCCAAAGTGACGTGTGTACAAAGACAGCAATGTGAAGTTTATACGTGAGACTCTTCCCTTCTCTCAGATTTTGGTCTCCAGTGTTAATCTACGTGAAGTCAGCTTCCTAGCTACACAAAACATAACTTCTCAGGATTTATTTGAATTGTTATAAGCAGGTAATTAAATAAACTAAAAAAAGTCTAACTGAAAATTCAATGTGCAAGTAAGCCGAGATACGTTCGATAACGATTCCATATGCTAATGGCCTTGGTGCCACGCCAGCTCCTTCCTCTGAAGTTCTCAGATTTCATCAATCTTTGTGGACTGGCAGCTCAGCAACTCCCTCACCTTCACTGAGCCACAAACACGTCTGGGCCATCTGTGTCCTGAAGACAGGGGAGGACATATCAGCATTTCCCCTTCCCCAGGAATTCAGCTGACATTCTTTAGTAAAATACACAAAAGAACAGATTGCGCTTCATCTATAGGGCAATTTCACATTTCGCAAAGCTGTATGGTGCACAAATCTCATCCATGCACATCTGAGGTCGTCTGAGGCTGGATGCCAAAGTCAAGAGCTGAGTGTGAGTTTTGTTGTGCTCCTGTAAGAAGAGTTAATTTGACATTTATGAAAGCTCACAGAAAAGTTTCCTACAAATCACCATTGCAAAAATAAGTTCAAAAGGAGCTCAGCCCTTAACATTGTACACTGTGCATGAATCATCTACAGAGCTATAAAAACTACGGTGGAAATGTTCAGGAAACCCTGTCAATTCTTTTGCTTTTAAAAGAGATTTCTGTTGTCATACACACAATTTCAAATGTTTAATAGCATGCAGAAATAGAAAATAATCAGAGAGTGTCGAAGTGAATCAAATCCAGGAATTTAAGGGAAAAAAGATAAAATTAAGACAAAATTTACTTTAATGACCACAATTTTACTGTAATTTTTTAGATTCCCTTGGCAATTGCCCAATTTAACCAAAATCAGTCCCGTGAACTTGGTTGAGATAGAGTTAGTGACTAAGTACAACATTTGGCGATGGACTTAGGGTTCACAGAAGGAATTAATTGAAATCTGCACAAGCAGTGTTTTATTTTTTGTATGCTTAACTTTCTGTGACCCCAAGACACCTCGAGCTTCACTGATGTTTACTGCCCTTCCCCAACTCCGCAATAATTTTTTAAGACTTATTATGTCAATAATAAGTCACAGAAACCACCAAGACTTTTTCTAAGAGTAGTATTTTTGAACTTGGTAAAGTGTAATTTAAAAAAATCTTAATTCAGGATGCTATAAACTACCCAATATTAGGTATCTAATTTTCAGGGGAAGACCACTTTAATAATTAAATTTATGGATTCAGCATATAAGGTAAATATAAAAAAAAATGTAAAGAAATGAAATTACCACAGAAAAGCATCAAACTTCCATTTTTTTTAAATGTTTTTTCACATGCCACAACTAGAAGGACCCACAATGAAGAATATACAATTATGTACCGGGGGGCTTTGGGGAGAAAAGGGAAAAAAATAAAATCTTTAAAATTTTTTTTTAAAGAAATATAATTCTAATACCTAAAATGCCAAGTTCATAGAATTTTCAAAAGAAATAAATACGTCAATTCTTGCCAAGTGCCTCTTCTTTCATGCTTTTCGAATAATCTGTGTTTGTCTTATTGCAGTATATATTATACACGGTAAAGGGCACCCATGCTGAGTGAAGACTGTGCTGAATTTTGACAAATCTAAACAGTTTTGTAACCACCACCACTATCAAGAATTGGAAAGTTTCCATCATCCCCGAAAGATACGGAATATTTCCATCAACTTTGTGCCCTACTATAGTCAATAACCTCGCACATCCCAGCAAAGGTTCGCTTTCTGTCAGCAGAGACTTGCCTTTCTAGAGTTTCATATACATCAAATCACACAGTACCTATTTGTCTGTGTCTGGCTTCTTTTACTTAGGATAATGTTGTTAAGACTCATTCATGTTGTTAGTTCACACCTTTTCTCACCAAGTAGCATTCCATCGACTATAATTTGCTTATCCATTCATCTTCTGATGGGCATCTGAGTTGCTTTTAACTATTTTGAACAAAGCTGCTATGAGCATTCGTGGACAAGTCTTTGTGTGGATATGTTTTCATTTCTTTTGGCTAAATAACTGGAAGTGGATTTGCTGAGTTACATGGTATGTAAATGTTCAATGTTATAAGAACTTGTTAAACTGTTTTCCAAAGGGACTAAGCCATTTTACATTCCCACCAGCAATGTATGACAACTGCAGATGCACCAAATCCTAACATTTGGTTTGTCAGTCTTCTAACTTTTAGCTACTGTACTGGGTGTCTAGTGGATTCAATTGCATTTCCCTGATGACTGGTGATGGTGAGCACGATTTCACGTGCTGACTGTTCACTTGTATAATGTCTTTTGCCAATTTTTACTTGGGTTTTGGTCTTATTACTGAGTTGTAATTTGTTCTTTCATTACTCTGGATTCAAAAACAAGGTCAAAAATATGTATAACTTTTTATTTTCCTAATAGTATCTGTTGAAAAGCAAAAGACTTCAAAATTTGTAAAGTTTGATTTATCAATTATTATTCTTCCACAGTTTGTGCTTTTCATGTCCTATCTAGAAAATCCTTGTCTATCCGAGGGGTCAGATACATTTTCTCCTACGTTTTCTTCTAGAAGGCTTAGAGTTTTAACTTTTATGTTTAAGTTTTTGATCCATTTTGAGTTAATTTTGTGAATGGTAAGGGTCAACTTTCTTCCACATGGATAGACAAATATTCCAGAACCATTGTTGAAAAGACTACTCTTTCCTCCTTGGCCCCTTGTCAAAATTCAATGGCCCACATACATGTGTGGGTCTATTTCTGGACTCTACTGTGTTCCATGCCTTTACATGTCATTTTTTCCCTAGCTAATTAAAGATTTTTATTTTACATTAATTTTTTAAATAAAAATCGTACATATTTTAAGGTGTACAACGTGATGATTTGATATATACATACATAGTAAAATGATTATTACAGTCAGGCTAATTAACATATCCACCTCCTCACATAGTTTCCTTTTTTTTTCTTTGTGGTGAGAGCACCTGAAATCTACTCTCTTAGTATATTTGCAGTATTCAAATCACTATTATTAACTATAGTCATCACGCTATACATTAGATCTCTAGACTTCTTATCCCACATAACTGCTGTGTTGTACCCTTTGACCCATAACTCCCCATTTCCCCCACCTCCCTGCCCCTGATTTTTCACTATAGCTTTACAGTAGGTCTTGGAATCATGTATGAATGTCTCCCAAGTTTGTTTTCTTTTTCAAAATGGTTTTCGTTATCTTAGGTTCTTGCATTCCCATATACATTTTGGAAGCGGCCTATCAATTTCTCCTAAAGGCTTCCTAGGATTTTGATTGGGACTGTGTTGAATTTTTGGTCAGTTTGGGGATAAGTGACATGGAGCAATGCTGCGTCTTCCGTCCGTAGATATGAAATCCCCTGTATCCAGGTCTTCTTTAACTGCTCTGAGCAGTGGTTTGTAGTTTTGATTGTACAGGTCTTGATCATATTTTTGAAAATGTATCCCTAAGTACCTCAATATTTTTCTAATCTAATTTCTTTCTAGTTTTGCTTTAAAAATTTAATTTCATTAACTATATATTTCCACCTCTTAGTTAGGCCACAGGGACTCAACTTACGCAGCTTCGTCATCCCTTTAGAGTTCACCTCACACACTCTTCTCCAAGTATTTTATTTCTGTCCCTGAAAGAAGACATTCTCATGCTGCCTAAACAGAGCTTGAATAATAGGGTAGGGCTGTTACGCTTCCTGCTAATGGGACTTTCTTCCCAGCACACATTCCTGTTCGAGAAGATGGACCCAGATGCTACACTTGAGCTCACAGTGGGTCATGTAGACTCTCACTGGGTTTGGAAACACAGTATGACCTATAATAATTCTACCACTCTCTTCATATTGCCATAATAACCTTGATAGACATTGATGATGTCAGCATCTCTCAAAGGAGCTATAAAATAAATGTGATCTTAACACCTTTGGACTTATCTATCTATAGATTCAAAGCTTGAAAAAATCACTTGTACAGATTTAACTATGTGCTTTGTAAGTATTGGGAAGTATTCATTTCTTAATGTTAAATGCATTTTAGGAGCATGCATTTTAGGAGCATGCATTTCTAATATATTAGTGGTACTTTATCAACTAAATCTACCATTGAAACATATATGTAAATTTTGTGTGTGTGTGAAGAAGACTGGCCCTGAGTTATCAGCTGTTGCCAATCTTCCTCTTTTTGCTTGAGTAAGATTTGCCCTTAGCTAACATCTGTGCCAATCTTCCTTCACTTTGTATGCAGCATGCCACCACAGCATGGCTTAATGAGCGGTGCTAGGTTCGCACCCAGGATCCAAACCTGCGCACTCTGGGCCGCTGAAGCAGAGTGCACGAATTTAACCACTACGCCACAGGGCCGGCCCCCAATAGATGTAAATTTTGATCAAAATGCTTGGTACTCAGGTTGCCCACCGAGAACAAAAAATATTTTTAAAAAGCTCAAAAATGCCTTTACATGAAAGGTACTAGTCTTAATATTTAAAAAACAATGCTGGGTACAATATCACATATTATAATACCATATTCATATGTATTAGCATGTTAAAGAGTGTGTGAGAAAAAAACATACCACATTTAAAAAATCTCACTTTTTTTCCTTCTTTCTCTCGGAAATTATATTAACTTTAAGGAAAAGTAGAAAGTTAAACAGGAATTTTATTTGCCTTATACAGAACAAGGTATATTCTAGAGACACATTCATCCACAAATATTTTGAGAGTATATGTCTCAATCTATATTTTTAAGAACTGAGGAAAATCCAAATTTAGTGTCAGCTTTCTACATCTACTGTCAGAAGATCTGATTACATGCTTCTGATTTTGAGAGAGAAAAATTAGAGATGTTTCCAAATCTCCATGCAGTTGTTAAAGAGCAGCTTAACGTGAAGTTGTGGCGGAGAACGGCAAATTACAAACCAGGTTACAGTCACGGATGGGGAGGGGCTATTGCTCACTGACCGGAATGGTCAGACTTTCTTCCATTATCATATATTACAGTGGTAATTAATAAACTAATCATTGTAAATGAATGCTGCCCAAGAAACTCTTAACTAAGCAGCTTCTTTGGAGTACTGAAATTTACTTTGGTGATAATTCCTAATGTAACAGTGGTCTCAAATCAGTATAACAAGCCAAAATGCTTCTTTTGGTAACAGAGTAACGTGACGTGACAGTATGTTTTCAAGGAAAGTTTTCTGGAAGTCCATATAGCATCCTCAAGTAGGTTAAATACTTCCACTGAGAGCTCATGTTTGTTCCTATTTCGTATTAAGTTGCAGAATTTCAGCATGAAAATGAACACTAGTGTGCATTTACATTGATCAGCCTGTGAGCCACAGTGTGACTAAACACGAACATGCCGAGCCTCACGAGGTCAAGGCACGATATCTTCAAAGGCAGTGAGCGCCACTGTGCAGGACACACAACGACACTTGGACAACAGTACAGTATGTTGCAGTTCACCGACTGCTTTCACACTCCATCCCAACAACTATTCCATCAGTGGGCCAGAAGATACTATTGTCATTTTCCATAGAAGAAAAGGGAAATTCAAAGAGGTAAACATATCAGTCTCCAGTCGGGTGGCAGGGCTGGACCAGACCTCTGATGTTGGCAACTCAAAAACTAGTACCCTCTGTCTAGAATGAGTCTGCTCTAAGGTTAGAAAGCCACAGATTCCACTTTTCTCCCTTCTTGTTTCACTATCACACAACCATCATTTTCTTTACTGCCCTGGGTTCTCAGTGGTCCGAGGCAACAGGCGGCAGATGGTCCCCCAGGGGGCTCCAGTTCTAAGCAGAGGGCGCTCTGTGTAACAATGGGCAGCTCATGGCTGCATAGGGGTGCTCCTCTGTCCAACTCTCCCTGCATTGCCTTTGGAGTGGAAAAGCTCAGAGCCGAACTTACTTTGTTTCTTAATTCCCAGAGTTTTAAGACAGTCTATTCGTTGGAAGACTAAAGACTTTCCTTCTTATTTTTGTAAGCTTTTCCAAAGGATAGTACTAATTTAACTGACTGTGATAATTAATCAGGAACCAAAGATCTAAGTTTTGCTCTCATTGTTGCTATCAATAAATGAGTGGCAGATGCCAAATTTTCTTCATTTCGATTATACCATAAAGAAAAAAAAAAGATGTTGAATTAATATTACATAGGAAACATTTGTAACTTTAAATAAACTTGCATATATAGGCTTAAAAATATTAAATTAGTCTTTGAGAAGTTAATTTATATTTGTATAGTTTCTTCCTTTTTTTTCCTTCCAATTTTCTAAGGAAACTAATTATCTGTATTGAAAGATGAGTAATATCTTTCCAATTTTTCTTGTGAGTTTCATTTTTTGTCCAGAAGAGGAACATATTAATGTTTAAAGGGTATTTTAAGGAAGTAAAAATTATCAGAGTGGTGAACAAAGAGATGTTAAACTCTTTACCTAGTTGGGCACTTCAAATAAGGAAGTCAACGTGATGCTAGTAAAAGACACCAAGGAAAGAGTAGTCTTTATTAATACAGGATCTGATTGGAATTGTGCTCAAATATTGAAGATATATACAGTCTTTTGGGTCACTAATGTATCACTATGTGTATTAGAAAAGGTAATTTATATGGCTGAGAGTTAGTACAATTTAATACTCTAAAGATATTGTAATACAGTTTTCTAATTCATACTAAGGAGTCGAAATAAATGAATATATCTTCAAAAGGTAAACAATTCAACTCTACTCAAATTCAGAATCAAATCCAGTGATTTTAGTGAACTTGAGAAATCTGTTCAGTTACAAGATATTTTGTTTACCACAAATGCAGGACCCACTCCTCACAGCCTTTGATCCCTGGAAACTATCCAGCAGAGTGGATCACACTTGCTTAAACGAATTTGCGTTTTGTAATTGATGGTGGCATTTCTGACCAAGAACTTAGCATTAAGTACATCACAGAAACAGTATGGGATTTTCGTGATCATCATTTAATTTTTTAAGTTTTGGGCACTATGGCACATAGTTAGTTTTCAATATTCTTTGTTGGATGTTGAATGAATAACACAAAGCTTGAATAGCAATAAATTGGAATTACTTTTTGAGACCTATAAAAAGGACATAAATATACTTACATGCTAAGCCTAAATGAACTCTAAACATAAAGCCTATAAAATTTTGATATTGAATTAAACGTTGGACATAAATCCAGTATTTGTGTGTTGTAAACAAAAATTAAACATTTAATTTACTGATCTTGTTAAATTTTATGACAGTTTTTGGTGGGAATGATTTGAATGGTCCAAGTGGCTCTAAAAGAGGGATTTGAGCCTTTTTCTTTTTCTTGGTAACTTTACTTTCTGTAAGTAAAGACACTGAAATTGACAGCCCTCATCTCAGAGACATGCTGAAGGTAGGATAGGATTAATAAAGGTAAGCCGAATGCGGTTAATATCGATGATAACGCAACACCCGAAGAAAAGAACGGAGATTCAGATTTAGATCTGTTAATTACTGGCTATGGAAATGTGCACAAGTCACTTAGCTCTTCTAAAGTCAATTTCATTTTCTATAAGATTAGAACAAGATATGACTTACTTATCTTAGAGGTTGTTATAAAAAAATATGGTAAAAGTTATTTATCAACTGCCAAGCACCAGACAAATGTAAAAATAGACTGGTGTAATTTTTTTAAAAATCTATAAAAGAAAATCAAATGGGCTAGGCCAAACAGTTATTTTCCTTCCATCTTTCCTAACCCCCAAGTAGCCACAGGTAGAGTTGCTTGGCATCAGACCAACAGCAATACCACCAGGAAACATTACAGTGGTGAAATTCCTAATTCTTATCTTTCAGTTCCATGGCCATGTGGCCCTCTCAGTCCCTTGCCTGCCAAGGAAGAAATGGCAATATCACCATAGATTCTCCTGGAACATCTGATCACTTATGACTGTTTTTCAAACCCAGGATTTCCATTCTTTTCCCTATTAAGTGTCATGTTTGCCAAACCAAATAATTTAATTTTGTTTAGCTTTGGGCGTGGCAAACATTTCTTCTGTATTGAAGTCATACTCTTCATGACCACCCAAAGACAAGCTGACTGATCAAATCATTCAAATAACAATATCAACAAAAGCAACAATACCGAGCACTAATTATGTGCTAGGCCCTTGATTAGGAACTGAAGAAACAAACAGACAAGGCTCACAGGATATCACATTTTCTATTTTCCGCTTTATCAAGCGATTCCAGCAGTTCCCATTTCATTTGGGAAATTACAAAGTGAGCTGCCAATTATTTAGCAACAAATATTGCGTGCAGCAAGGCTGCTTACACAGCGCAGGGCAGTACCTGACACCTGCCCTAACCTGTGCACACCGAGTGAAAGGCCAACACAGGAACAGAAGGATCCAGAAGTGAGCACGCAACAACAGGACCACAGAGAGTGTAATAGTCAAAGCTGGGACCACCCAAACTGCAAAGCTGACTGACAGTGTGTTGGACTTGTGAGCTATTTAGGAGAAGTAGATCCTGAAATCACGAAGTTAGCTACCAACGCAATAGGAAAGTGTTTCTTGTTAAACTTCTCTCTCTTTGATCATATGGCACAACTGGTTGCCTTGGCTTTTGAAAAACATCATGTTCTTGGTTCATAAAAAGCTATTATAGTAGCAGTATTATTAGGAAAACTAAATGATGATAAAAGGTAAAAAAATTTTTCAGAGAACTTTATACCTGGGAAGTAAGCCTTTCAGGAATAACAATGAGCACGGTTGATGAGTTTCTTTGGAAGAAAAAAAGCTCGAATTCATCAATTTTTAAAAAATGCAACTGAATAGAAATGACAAGACCTATCAGTGATAAAAGTTTCTTTTTTATTTTACATAATTTGGAACCACCAGAGACAGATTTAATTTGCCATTTTAGAATGAAATTTCAATGTCTGCTTGTTAGATGCTACAATATTTTTATCTATCTACCCGCTGTGTGATGAAGACAGGAAACAGAGGTGGTGTTCACAAAGACAGTGATGAAAATTTCTTCACTTAACAGGCAACACACTGATTACTGGCCAACCGAGTATTATTGTGAACTGCGTCACAGATGAATGGCAAGGGGGCTCAGGTGACAAAATCTGAGCTTTTAGTGCCTGAGTGTGATGAACCAAATGCAAGTTTGTCCAAATCAACACTGTCATCTGAAAATGCTAATTACAAATTACGTTGATAATTATTCCATGGTCACCTATAATCATTACTGGATTTTCTTAGTTATTTAGAAGGCGACAAGTTACTATATAAAGCAAAGATTCAACAGTGGTGCTTTGAGAAAGGGACTGTAGACTTTTTCATTTTTTTGAAGCTGAGGTATTTTAATAATGGGTTTTAAGGTTAGATAGCCTTTAATAGCTTTGTAGAACAGTTTAATACTTTTCATAGAGACAAGTAGTTTTCAAACCTTTAAAGATATAAATCTGGGAAAATTACAAAAGAAGGAACCACTCGCAGAATGCTGATAAATCCTGTACACCAGCAGCACATGTTGTAAGGGCTCCTCCTGGGGACTGCCATCAACAATGGAGACATCGTGCTCAATCTGTAGCTCTAGGAAGGCCAAACATTCACCGTTCTCTTAGACTAGCCCTGTGAAGAGCCCATCATAAAGATTCAAAATGATTTTGCCGTATCCTGAATTCCCATTTTAAGCCAATAGAAAGAGTGGAAAATGGGAAAATGTGCTATTTCAGAGCTCAGTTACAAAGCCACTAAATCTTAGAAGTCTCATACCAGCATTTGGATAAGAGTTTTGATTTTATGTGGCATATATTTTAGAATATATTTATGGCATACGTTTATAGTTTTTATAGCTAAAGGCAAAGTAAAATCGTAACTGGAAAATAATCCACATTCGAAATGAAATCGCCCTGCTCAGGAGTCTTCTCAGAGACCAAGGCCCAAGTATTGGCACACTTGCGTTTGCTCATGCCCCATCCCAGTCACATCCTACCCCTCCTGGTGGGGGCAGAGACACTCCAATAGCTTCAGAAAGCTTTTCTGGACTCTCTCAGCCTCACTGTCACCTCATCCCTTGAAGTACCTTAGCACTTGTAGCCTTTATCACAGGACTTAGCATTTCTCTATATACTTCATTACATTCTTCTTTAACAGCCTTCCAAAGCTAGTTGGCCTTGTCTGACACCAGAAATGGATTATAAGCTTCTTGGAAGTCAGAATGTCACCTTGCACTCCCCTCAATATGCCACAGTGTCTAGAGCAGGATGACAAGCACGTAATGGGCACGTATTGGTCTGAAATGTTAGCTTTCCAGGGAATCATCCATAGACGGTAGGCTGCCCGGAGCTACACAGACATCTGTGGCACCCGGCTCGTGCCCCTCCCTGCTTCACAGCACCCAGTGCAGGGAGGCACGTCTGTATCATGGCCCTGTTCTGAGTCCTGCACCTGGCAAGGTGTGCTGATATTGTTAAAACACCTGCGGCCTCTGCAGCAGACTGCTGTTAATACTGAGGGAGAACACGCCCATAGTCAGTAAAAACACTTGCAAGTATTAGTGACACTGCTTCCAGCCCTTAGACATTACTAGGCATATTGGCTCCTGTGGGGCCTCCTCACCCCTTCTCTCACTTACCACTCAAATCCTGACAGTGCTAGGCAAGCAGCAGCACTGATGGGTACTGATGTCACCTGCCATGTCACCCCCTGACATCAGAAATGGCAAACAATCACCTGGCCCCACGCTGTTTCTGGGGCTTGGTGGAGCTGTCACTGTTCTTCCCCAAGGGGCACATAGCAGAGCCAACATGGCAGTCCTGGCGCTCCCTGCCTTCTGCTGGATTCTGGGCTTCATTTCACATGGGACTTTCTTAGCAAATAAATGTCTCAAAATATTTGTCAGCAATATATTCTTAATTGTAATCTCGCTAATGCTTGCAAATGAATCTTTTCAGGTTGGAAACTATCGTCCTTAAATAGAAGGGAGAAAAGACTAAGAATTAGAAATTTAGCTATCAACATTGTTGCAGTGATTCTTTAAAGAAAAAAATAGATGTCAAAAGGGTCACTGATATAAGAAGAATGCATTTTCCATTTTGAAATGTTATTATCGTAACCATTTATAAAGAATTTATTTATATTACATTTTCAAATAACTTTATTATTAAAAACACCCCTCTTTCTTTTGGTATAGAAAAACTTTATTTTCAAAAGTGGAAGCAGGTTTTGTAGAAGAATATAGCACTTTATTAAAATTTGTCAGTTTAATGAAATGTAATATCTACTATACGTTTTTCTTTGTGACTCCACATGATAATGATTGACATAGACTTGAGGATTACCTAGATTAATACTTAGAGTTAGAGCAACAATGACTGAAAGAAATACAGTAAAAACCCCTGGACTCATATTTAAGCCAGAGTAGTCCTTTTTATGGGGTCTCAGAAAACAAATCCAAATTTTTGAGAAAACTTTGTACAATCATAGATACTTAATACTTTGTTTTGAATAGATTAGTTCATAAATAAAAAAGTCACTGTTTTATTTTACATTTCTCTGACTAGCAATAAGGTTGATTATTTTCCTATGATATAGTTCAGTTCTTCATAAATCTTTCAATTGTGTCCTTTTTCTATTTATCTTCTGATATCCTAGGGTCTCATATCATCTCAACTCACGTGAGTTCTTCATACATTACAAATACTTATTCTGTTGCATATCTGTTCTACATATCTAGTTGTGGCTTAATTTTCATTTTGATAACCACACTTTTTCTGCTCACATCATGCTGAACAGATGATTTGATGGGGCCAGAATCCGGAGCCCTGAGTGACTCTCACAGGTGTGAGCAAGGACGGGGACAGGCTCCAGTTCTCCCTTGTGGCTTCTCAGCCCTCCACAGCTGGCTTCACCACCTCCAGTCTAGGCGCAGTATGAAGTAGTCTTCCGAGAGCATTCAACACCAGTTCTAACTGTGAGGTCTTCTCTTGTCTTCTCTCAGCATTTAATTAGCATTTCTTCTACCTCCTCCATCCAGTTACACAGCAGTTTATGCTGGTTTCATCTGCCACCCACACATCTCACCTCTCCTCCTTGGCTGTTCTTACTATTTCCTCTGGCTCCCTAAGTGTTCTCATTATCCTTGGGTTTTGATGTTGAATTCCTCCTTAAATTGTGTACACAATCGCTGGGTAACTTTATTCCCTTTCACAACTTCAACTACCCCCTCTATGTTGACTGCTCTTAAATTTATATCTTCACCCCCACTTAAATTTTTCAACTTCAATTTTTAGTTCCCAAGTAACTACTAGATATCTCCACCTGGATGTTCTAGCTGTGTTATAAACGCCTCATGATTTAAACTAAAACTGTATTCTATCCACCCCATCCCCAATCTGAGATCCCGTATGTCCCTCACTGTTAAACAGCCTTATTATGCAGTCAGTCAAGAAGATCGAATCTGGAAGTCACCTTCAACCGTTCTTCCTCATGCCCTACAATCAATTTGCTGCCTCTTGCTAGTCTGCCTCTAAAAAGGTTCACAAATCTACTACCAACACTTTCTTCATGAAAGCAAGCTTGCCTCCATCTTTGTCCTTCAGAAGCTTTCTTAATCACATTGTCTTTCTAAAACATATATCTAATTACATTATTCCTCTACTCTTCAAAACATTACTGGCTTCTTCTTGCAAACAAGACGAAGTCCGAACCGCTTGCTGCGGTCTCCCAGGTTTTCCACAACCCACACGACTGCTACATCTAGTTCTATGCCATTGCTCACTGGCCCCAGAGGAAGCATGGTATTTTCCTCACATCCAAATCTTCGCTCATATTATTCCATGGAATGTGCTTCTTTCACCTCTCATTTTAACTAACATCTCATTCAATTCATTACGACCACATCTGGGAAGGCTTTGATAGCCCACCTACCCTCTCAGGACATTATACAACCTGATTTGATAAAAACGAAAAATACATTGTAAGACAAGAGACGCCATAAGCACAGTCAACAAAGGAGAGAAGTCTTGACTATGTATCTAAAAGTTAGACTACAGTAATGTTAACATTTATAATATACAAATCTTGTAAAGTTACACGAAAATTACAAAATATTCAATAGGAAAATGAGGAAAGATTATAAAGAGAAAATTCACAAAAAAATCATATCCGAATGTCCAATAAATATTTTAAAAGATTCTCAAATTTAGTAGCAGTCAGAAAATGCCAATCAAAATGATAATTTACTCCTGTGAGACTGGCACAAACTTAAAAGAACGATGACATGTTTTGGTTGTGGGTGCTTTCCCATGTTGAAGTGCTCAGGCGAGCTAATCAATAGGCACCACTCCCAGCTGTCTCAAACACTGATGGTACCTGCCAGGACCCTGGAGACATCTGAGTTTTCTCCTCAAGATCTATACTTTCCACTCAATTACATGCTTAAAAGATTAAACTTTTATTTCTCCTATCTTTTATTTATATCTCTCTAGATATAAATTCAGGAAGGAGTTTAAAATGAACTATCTCTTGTTAGAAAATGTGTTTGACATACTTGACCAAAAGCTGCTGTGAAACATACGAGAAAAAAACACAAGGAACGTAACCTGCTTGCACCATCATTTCCTCGTGAAGATGTATCAAACATCTGACTCAGGTGTGTGTGATGGCAGTTTGGAATTTGTGGGCAGGTCACCTTTGCTGTTGGTTGGTTGGTTTCATATTCTGCTCTACGGTTTGATTGCTGAAATAAGTGAAAGAAGATTTCTGACTGATCCAGATGGATTCAAGTCACTTCACTTTCACTTGCAGATGTTTTTTGTTGGCTTTGAAACATATAAACAACCATGTAAACAGCTACTGCAAGCATTATCCAGACCATCAGCAAAGCCATCAAATGTATCAGAAGGTAAACAAGTTAAATTAAAAACACGTAAACACAGGGCTTTAAACAAAAACACTAACCGTCTGAATGGTTAAAGTTCCATGCCATAGGACACAGCAATCTTTCTCTGTTTCTGCCTGTCCAGCCTGTATTGCTCCTCAGAGGTATAGTAGCCTATACGTTAGCATTTAAGCCTTTCTGGAACAGTTCAAAGGGCTTGAACTTGTCAGTAGAGATGTTTTCTTCATATACCAGGGGAAAATTCTCAATTTAGTTAATCCCTCAATTTTAAATAATCTGATGCTCCATATCAGAAACCTACATGACACGCACATGTGACAGAATGCAGGTGTGGATGTCTGTCATAATAGGACCACTTAGGCTCAGTATGAAAGCACAATGCTCTAACGGGGCTCCAGTGAACCTCAGCAAGAGATTACGCTGAGAGCTATTGGCGGAACATGGCGAGACAGAATGTCAGATTTCATACTCGGCAGACATCTACAGCAACTGATGCCTTGTAGTCAAAGGCTGTTAAATTACCTGTGAAGGGTTACTGGCAGCCCTGAATGTTTTTCTCATTGTTTATTTAGTTCCAAAAGCGCTTGGTCTTTGTGCTGATTGCCCTAACTGACAGCACAGGAAACCTGGACTTTGTAAACAGGGCCCTGCTCTATTGAATTACAGGTCGCAGGTCTGTGATCAACCTGTAAGGCTGGACTTGTAAAAAGAAATCCTTGTCGTGCAGAACAAAGAAGCTTCATAAAAGCAAACCTTGTCTCCATAAATAATATCATAAAGAAGAGGAACTTAGAAGAAGGGTGTAAGGACATTTATAAACTCACCTCTTTGAACAAAAAGATCTTAATGTGACAGAAAGAAGACAATAGTTTACTGATGAGGAAACAGTTAATGATCATAGGATGCATGGTTTCAAAATGTGGTTATTCCTGACTACAAGATGGCTATCTGACGTTTGGGGTCAGTCAATCTGGAATGAGAATGTGAAAGACTCTACTTCATAAAAACAGGCTTCAAACAGGCAAAATTCTATAGCATTTACCTTTGTAAAAGAAGCATAAACTTAAATGAGCATATTATATGTCTATGTGGGAAATATTTTAAATGCAGTTGTTAAGTAAAACACATAAATAAAAAGAGAAAGCTCCTAAGTCAGCTGAATGGGAAACCCTTCCCTCACCACCATCTAGCCCCTCTGTGTTGGTGGACACTGAGTATAATAACATGCAACAGAAAAGAGAACCTTCCCGAGGACTTTAAGGTGCCCTGGTATATCAGGCATCACTCCTTGTCTGAACATGACTTATTAGAACATATACCATATGTTATCACATTATTGTGCCCCAGAGACCTCCTTTTGCAGCCTGAAATTAGAAAACCAAGGTTTCATTAGTATACTCACTGATGTTGATCATTTTAGGTTTCTATTTAGAACGCTGAAATTTAATCTAGACAGAAATGGTAGTAGCTATAAGCTATTTTTTCCCTAGATCTATTATAGAAAGTGTGAATTACAATTTAATAAAATTATAAGTCAACAAAATGTACCATCAATGAATGTTTCCTCCGTTCCTGCTTTTTTTAAGTTCCAAAGGCTCAAAGTAGAGCTTCTGTTAAACACCGTGTGTTTTTTTTTTTTTTAAAGATTTTATTTTTTCCTTTTTTCTCCCCAAGTCCCCCGGTACATAGTTGTATATATTCCTCATTGTGGGTCCTTCTAGTTGTGGCATGTGGGACGCTGCCTCAGCGTGGCTTGAGGAGCAGTGCCATGTCCGCGCCCAGGATTCAAATCAACGAAACACTGGGCCGCCTGCAGCGGAGCGCGCGAACTTAACCACTCGGCCACGGGGCCAGCCCCTAAACAACGTGTGTTTTTATGAATGACTTTCAATCACTGGTAAATACAATTATAAGTGAGAAATTCTTTTCAAAGCTACTTGGCTATAAGATGCATCTTCCACACGATAACATATGCTTAGATAACACTGCATCAAGCAATTCAGATACACATACTATAGAATATTTAAACACCTAACCACAACATATGGGTTACTACACAGTTCTCATGGAGCAAAGAGCTGCTGTGCAAGCCAATACTGTGATATAACCAGACATACATGGATAATATATCGCCATCATTCTGCTTCAATTAAAAGCATATTTCAGCAGAAGCCCAGGATGTCGGCTCTATGCATTTTAATAATGCCAGCCTACAACTCTGCCTAAGCTAAATGTACATTACTCAAATGGATTCAGAATTATGCTTTACATAAATAAAGACTGAGCATATTAAGACAAAATCCTGCAGAACCTAAGTATGTATTAATGGCACAGTCCCAGAATCTGCTGGCGGTTCTACACATAGTGCATAAAAATCAGCATAGCGAAATCATCTAAGATTTTACTACTATTTTCATTTCAAATTGTTTCTCATTCTTGTCCTCTCAAAGACAGAGCAAAGTAGAAGCTAATCAGAAGAAAGACTTCTGGAGAGCACCAAATTTCCCTAGATGTACTAGAACATAGCATATACCCTGGGAATTACTGACGCCATAATGATTTACCCTACTCTTACAGGGATAATACAAGGAATGCACAACTTTTATTGCATAAAAAACTGTGACAGTCATAAATTAGTGTTGCCTCATGTCCCTACCCCTCAACTTCTATGTTAGGCCATTTAAGAAGTTTTAGAATAAAAGAAAAAAACTACATTATTATTGGTAGTTTTCACTATGTAAATTTTAATGAATGTTATTGAAAGGCATAAATATAGCTTCCATAAATTCTAACACCTCAAAGTAAGACAGTTTCATATTTAGCATATTAACATAATCAGGTAAAGTTGCCTAAGGTAATTTGATACTTGGGTAAAAAGTGAGATGTCATTAGAACAATCTTTAAATGAATAGCAAGTTAAACTATGACAATGCCATTATTTTGAAGATCTCTTCTCCTGTTTTAACTCTTTATTATTAAGATTTATATAGGTGTTAATTTTTTCAAATGAAAGGGTTAAAACCTGATGCTTACTACAATGATATGACAAGACTTTAACGGGCAGCAAATCACAGTAGTAAAGTAAGCCATTTGATATAACAGGATCAACGCAAATTATCTACTTCACAGAATACACAGGATTCAAGGATGTATAATTCCTGCTGAACATTTGTATAGTTTTTTAGAGTACACAAAGTCCTTTCATAATAGCTATTAGAATATATATCTGAATACTTCTATATTTGAATTCTTACATATAGCATGATAAATTAACTCAATTGCTATGCATTATGGGTTGAATTGTGTCCTTCAAAAATTCATACGGTTAAGTCCTAACCCCCAGAATCTCAGAATGCGACCTTTTTTGGGAATAAAGTCAGTGCAGATGTAATTAGCTAAGATGAGGTGATAGTGGAGTAAGGTGGGCTCTTAATTCACATGACTGGTGTCCTTATAAAAAGGGGAAATCTGGACACTGACACGCATATAGAGAGAATGCCATGTGATAACTGCAGTTACGTCGCCACAAGCCAAAGGACTTCCAAAAACTAGCAGAGAGGCATGGACCAGTTCCTTCTCTAGTGACTTCAGAGGGAGCATGGCCCTGGCAACACCTCGGCTATGGACTTCTGGCCTCCAGAACTGTAAGAAAATAAATTTCTGCTCTTTAAGCCTCTCAGTTTGTGGTACTTTGTTACAGCATCTCTAGAAAACTAATACAACATATTTGTTTCAATTATTACTGTAACTTTTATAATACTAGCAATATCTAGCAAATACTATGAAACTGGACAAGTGCAAAAGGATATTCACTTCTCAATGTTTCTTCCAATGGTCTTTGTCCCAATCAATCAGCTCCAAGAGACTTGCTTTTATGGAACTGTGTGTGTTGGCCTGGCACCATCAGTCAAGACCGACAGAAACCAATCAAATAAGCTTTGGGACCCTGCTGCTGGTGACTCAAAGGCTGCTGTTTAGTGTGTTTCTGTCATACAGTCTCCTCGTGAGTTTTCTAAATTATGTCTGATGATGGTAGCAAAAGTTATAATATCATCTAAAGTGGTTCTCAACGAACATAGTTACATACAATTATATTACAAAAGAGGTACGATACAGGATAGGAAAGGGAGGTAAGGTTTCCTACTTCACTCAAACTGGTAAAACGTTGACATCAATAGACTGAGATAAGTTACATAAACGTAATGTAACACATAGAGCAATAAAAAAGCTATACAAAGTAAAACACTGAAAAATCAAAATTGAATTATAAAAAATGTTCAAGTAAACCACAGGAAAGCAGGAAAAAGAAAACTGAGAAATGAAAAACAGAGAGAAAAAACAGAAACAAAATAGAAAATGGCAGACTTAAGCCTTAACACATCATCACTGAAGTAAGTCTAAGTGGTCTAATACCCAACTGAAAGACAGAGATTGGCACACAGGACATAAAAAATACGGCTCAGTTATACACTGCAAACAACAAGTGTGTATGTTTCATTTCAAATATAATGATATATGCAGGCTGAAAGTAAAAGGATAAAACATATACCATACAAACATTAATTTAAAAAAAGCAGGATTGGCTATATTATTGTCAAATAAAGCAGACTTCAGAGCAAATAAAATCACTAGGGACGGAAAGGGACATTATACAACAATGAAGGGTCAATCCACTAAGAAGATAAAGCAGTTGTGAACATGTGTGCACCAAACAACAGAGCTATGAAATATGTGAAGCAAAGGGATATCGGGGTCTGAGCTCTGGCAGTGGCGACAGGCCAGATGTGGGTCCAAGACCCTTTTTTCTTCCCAGAGACACCAGGGCAGACAGAAGCACAAGTAGGGGAGCCCAGCACACCCCTTTCCATGGAAAAGACACCCAGCCACCTGGCCAGGAAAGCCATCTGCACCCTCAGGCAGTCACAGCAGAATTAAGTGGGAGCTCCAGCAGCATCAGACAAACCAAGGAAACTGAAATGATACTGCAAAAGCACCAAAATTAAACTAGCGCTGGAACCACAGCCTAGGAGAGTAGGCTTAGGTCCACGCAACAAACCTAAACAAGGTGACTGCCTACTAAAATAAAAAAATCTAAATATGACCTAAGTCTTCTAACATAAGAGGCAAAATGTCCTGGATACAATTAAAAAAAAAATCACTTGTCATACCAAGAACCAGGAAAATCACAATGTGAATGAGAAAAGACAATTATCTGATGCCAACACTAAGCTGAATCAGATGTTGAAATAATCTAACAAGGATTTTAGAGCAAGTATCATAAAAATGCTTTCAGCATAAATTACAAATTCCCCTGAAATAAATGGAAAACTGGTAAATCTCAGCAAAGAATGAGAAGTTACAAAAGAGAAGCAAATGGAAATCACAGAACTGAAAAATACAAAAAAAACGTTTAAAACTCAGTGGGCTCAATCTCATCAAGTAGAGAAGATAGAGGACAGAATCTGTGAACTTGAGGGAAGATCGATAGAATTCCCCAGTTGAATGAGAGAGAAAATAGACTGAAAAAAATAATGAAGCGAGCCTGAGGGACCAATGGGACAATCACAAAAGACGCACCATCCCTATCAGTGGAGCACAAGGATGAGGGAAGACAGACAGTGGGACTGAAAAAGCATTTAAATAAGTGATGGCTGAAAACTTCCCAAATTTGGTGAAAGACAGATACGTAGAGACCAAGAAGCAGAGCAAATCTGAAGGGGATAATCACAAAGAAATCCATATGAAGACACGTCATAATTAAACTTTTGAAAATTAAAGACAAAGAAAGAATCTCAAAATCAGCCAGAGAGAAATGATGCATTACCAGCATGAGAATACCAATTCAGATGAATTTCCGCAGCTTTAGAGAGAACCTCTGCATTATTGCTATGGACAACAACTTAAACTGTAGTGTTTAGAATTTTTAATGTCGTTTACTCAAATTTCCAAAATGGAAGGCATTTTTAAGAGAGATTTATACTTTGTTAGAGATTCAAAAACATCCCTTCCTTTAAAAAAAATTGGGGTATTACATGCAGAGTATAGCTAGACCCCAAATGAAGAGGTTCTCTCTAAAGCTGTGGAAATCACAGGGATATACCGCATAAATGCAGATCTCCGAGCCCTACACAAAACCATTCTGATTCTTTAGACACACCCTGAATTTTAGCAATCTCCTCAAGCGATTCTGATATCAGCAGTGTGTGAGAAATACTGGACATAAATAAGAATCCTATGTATTAAAAAGCAAGAAAATATTAATCTTCAGCATTTGTCTGTAGAATGCAAACTAAATTAAGTGTATGTAACGACAGCTAACAAACAAAAGATTTAAAACCAGGAAACCAAAAAGATGGAAAAAACAAGAGAAAAGCAATTTACAAGTTTAAAGATGCTAGTTCAGAGAAATAAAAAAAACAGAAGATAGGTTGTTGAACCAAACATTTCAGATGCATATTCGAAATTTTCTTACCTGACAAAGCAAGATGGATTACTACAGATTCTATTATCCGTAGAAGAAATTTCAAGGTTGCAAAGTGCTTTTAAACCAATCATCAGACTTTTCTTCATTCACTTTCTTAGTGTTTTTATTATAAACCATCTTACAGCCTTCTGGGAAGCTGGTAGGGTATAAAACTGATGTATCAGATATAAGATACAGTCAGGTGAAGGGAGGTGCGTGTGGGTGCCAGTGTGCGCACTGCCATCCAACTCTATAACGTGGTCCTTCACAAGGACTGTGGCTTCATTCACTAGACTACTACATCTCATCCACTTGGGGATCAGGATCAGCGTTCACTCTAATGGGGGTATGTATGAAAGTCTGTTACACAAATACTCTGCCTCCTATTCTGATCTTAGGGCATCTTAGTGTGAAACCCCAAGTGGGCTTCACAGAGCAGGCACAGTCAATAACGGTTGCAGGCACTGACAAGTTTGACCATGGCTGCAAAAGCCATTCTTGTTCCCCAAGAGGACGCCACAAAAATTTCTGTTCACCCAAGGTCAAGAGGCAGCTGTAAATGGCTGGTCTTTGACCTTGGCTGCTTCTTTTTCTGAGGAGAAATCAACCAGGCATTGGTGGTTTTGCTTATACATTTACAGGCATGGGATTTTTCATGAAAAGATGAGAGGGTTTTTGCAATATTTTTTACACATATTAAGCTCTCCAGTGTAAAATCTGTAAAGTGTGACAAAACGTAACTATTCTAAAGCCATTAAAAATAAGTCACCTTAAATTTTAAATATTAAGTAACATAAACATTGCTTTATAATGAAGTTAATTGTTTAAAAAGCTGAATATAAAGGGCCTGCTCAGTGGCATAGCGGTTAAGTTCATGTGCTCCGCTTTGGCGGTCCGGGGTTCGCTGGTTTGGGTCCTGAGCATGGACCTACGCACAGCTTATCAAGCTATGCTGAGGCAGGTGTCCCACATATGAAATAGAGGAAGATGGCCACAGATGCTACCTCAGGGCCAATCTTCCTCAGCAAAAAGAAGAGGATTGGTGGCATATGTTAGCTGAGGGCTAACCTTCCTCCTCCTCAAAAAAAAAAAAAAAGCTGAATATAAAACCAAAAGAACGTAGAATAATTTGCTATCAATTAACCTTTCCTCTTCTTAACAAATTTTAAGATTGTTGCACAAATGAGGGGATTTTGCTACAAAATTTGGATCTACTACAATACAGAAAACTGAGAGTACTATTAAATGTACTGCCTATATGTAAAAATCTATTTTTTAAAAACATATGGCAGTTCCTAGCAATTATATTAGGGGTTGACCAAGAAAGGTAACAAAGATGTAAGAATTACTGTCATGACTAATGGTTTGAAAAACGCTACCACTCAAGAACCAAGCAGGCCCAGAGAATCCTACCAAATGGGGCTAGTTGCAAGGGAACACATAAACTAAAGAAGCATTCATTCCCAAAGTTATAAATGGATTATCACACAGGGCAATACTGCACTGCCTTTTATTTTTACCCGTTACCCGTATTCCAAAGAACGTGAAAAGTCAGCATGGGGTGAACTACTTAATTTTGGCAAATCAGCATTCTAAAATGCTGGAATGTACTCCAAGTTTTGTAAACCAAATCACCATCTATTTCAGGATTTTTTCTAATGAACTGGATATTCAAAAGCAACACACATCCCAATGGTTTGTCGCAGTGCTTGAAAAAAGTAATGAAGGTTAATTAATGGAGATAAAAGAAAAACCAGAGTTAAAGTAAGGGTGGCTGGATTTGACAAAGAAATTGGAGTGAAATTCTGGCAGCTTCCAAGGACTCTATGCAGCTGCAAGACTGAAGCGTCTACATGGAATGAAGACTGCGTTCACCGCCAAAGCAGGATGAACCATATTGCAGAAAAGAAAGACAAATAGCAGTTGAGCCCGGAAATAATGAATAGTCTGTGATCAATAAGATTTCTAGTCAGGAACACATAATACTACTAGGATTAATTCATTAATTTTAATTCATTCGACAAACCACTCAACCAAGTACCAGGCCTTCAAAGGGTTTACAGTAGGAGAGATGAACAGCGAAATAAGCAAATTCAATACAGTGTGCTAAATGCCAGAGAGAGATAAACACAATCTCTGTGGGAGCTGAGAAGAGTACCAGACCTAGCTTTGGGCAATCAGGTAGGCTCAGCTTCTCAGAGGTGGGGGGCAGAGGATACAGCATGTGCAAAGCTCTAGATCCAAGGAAGGAGGCATTCAGGAGAGGGCTTGGCATATTTGGTATATACTACAAGTTTTACAGAGGGCTGAAGCTCATGATGCAAAGAGGATGAGGAATGAGGAGCTGAAGGGTGACAGGGATCAGTTCACAAGGGGCCTCTATTTATCTATTCCTACAAGAGACATCTATGGAATTTCTAACGCATGTCAGGTAGAACACTTGCCGTTCAATGGATCTTCACAGGTGGAAAAGACAAACAAGGTGCCCACTCCCAGGGAACTTACGCATCTGGTGGATGCTAAATTAGAACAAGTATGCCTAGTGACATTGCATTATACATTATTTTGAAGTGTCGTAAAGACATTTACAGCTTGGAGTATTTAGGGAAATGGTTTAGTCCCTGAAGATAACAACAGAACAAAAAAAAAAAAGCAAGGAAATTTTCCACGTATTAGGAAATTTTCAACAGAGAGTTTGTGTTGCTTCCTATCAATGAGATGAAACATTCCTGATGTATAGGATGTAGATTTTTAGTAATGAGAAAGACACATCATTGATATCATGTCAAAAGCAAAGAATAAAGAAAATATAAAACAAGAATCACTGCTTAAGTCTTTATTGAATGAACAATGAAAACAAAACATAACACTAAAGGAAAGGGCTGTCCAAGCTCTGATGAAATTAGTCAAATGCATAACCTAATGAATTTAGTTCTCCAACTGTGTTACCTTTCACATGTCCAATCTGATCTGCTGCTATTCCCAAAACTTCATAGAAACATAAATTCACAATGTGACTCAGGAACTGATCAGAAGTATGAAAGAATTGGGAAAAGAAACAGAGGATTGGGTGGGTGACTAATTCTGATTTCCAAGATTAGTAAACATATTTTTAAAACCCAGAGAAACCTCACTCTTGGAGTTTTCTGAGCACTTTACAACTTTTGTTGTGGCAGGAACAACCTTCTCCCTACAGAGTCGGAGCACGGACTTTGTAGCTAGATGCCAGGTTCCCCATATGCCCTGCCACTTATTAACTGCGTGATCTCAGACAAGCAAACTAAAATCTTAATGCACTCAGTTTCCTCATTGGTAAAATGGAGATAGTAACAGTATCGGTAACAGAGAACGGTTGTGAGGTATAAAGGATTCAATGAATGTAGATAACTTTTAATGTATAATAACAAATGTAATATATTTATGCAATAAATATAAAAATAAATGTAAATTACTTAAAAGACACCCCACTCATGGAAAAAGATAATAAAATAGAGAAGATGTACGGAAGGAAAGTAACATGCGTTATGTTCCTTTTGCGCGTGAGACACTCGACCCAGCGCTTTACTCATTTAATTTCACAATAATCCTGTAATAAAGAGGCACCATTACCTAACTGAAGACGGTACTTATTTGGGGATTTCAAACTTCAGAGAAAACCACAGATATTCAATTCTACAAAACTAGAGAATAATAAAACCATTAGAACATGGATTGTAAACACTTGTGATATTAGTAATTGGTTAAATATGTTGCACGAATGCACTTTACTTAGCCCTAAATTTCTCATAAAAGCTAGACTGCTGGATGCAAACTCCCACTGGAATGTCTACTTATTTCAAAAATGCCCTAATGGATACAACAGCAATTTGAGGTCATCGTGTTGTCTTAAATGTCACCATGTCTGTGATTTTGATCATTTCTCTCTTATGGAGGAAACCTGAATCCTCAAATTTTCATCTGTACTTTAAAGTTTTACCCTACATATCAAATGGCAGATAATTTATCAGTAGATGCGTGTTTAAACCCAGAAATTACAAACATTGTTGAAATCCAGTTAATTAAAGCACAACTCTGCTGGGGAGATCTCGCCTGGAAGGACAACAAAGGAATTCCGAAGTTTATTCCATTTAGAGAAGCCAAGATTGGCAAGTTTTCACCGAGTGGGCAGAGAAAATGTTTTAAAGACATACAGAAACACAACTTCAGGACAACAAAAGGATGCTAAAATGAAGCAACTTAGAATTCTTTTCAAATGCACGATAGACACGTGCATGTTAAAAAGGCAGAATTGTCCACGAGGGAGATGGAGGGATGTCAGATCTTGGAGGACGGAAGGAGGATTCAGGAGCTGGGAGTCCAAGGCCAAACTACTGACTCACAGGGGAAAGAAAGTGTGTTTGATTGTGCTGTTTCCTGGATTATTGTAAAGACAATGATCATGATAACGATGGCATGACTTAAATCTTAAACAGATGTAAATCTGTTTCAACTCTTTATTCTCTCAAAAAAAAGAAAGAGAGTTAAGCAAAAAAGTAATGGGCTTTAAATAAAAATATATAATTTGACTTAGTTTTTGTTTTGGATTCAAATCGGCAGTAGGTTTACTAAACCCTGAATTTAGTATCTACATCTATGTAAAGTGTTGCAATCTTGAACAGTCCTTTTGAAATTGAAAATCTACTTGGGAGTTAAGGTCCAAAATACAAATATTACCCTCTATTATGAAACACTGGGCACTGACAATCTGCTTGAGGTTATATAGAAAAGAAGAAAAATTAGACTTTAAAAAAAGGAGGCTATATACAAACATTCTTAAACCTTGGTCTCAGAAAATTTTCAGTAAGTAAAAGGTCTGATGAAGAAGAAGGCAAAGGTAGCATGCTGGAAAAAGGAACGCTCGTAAAGGCATCATCGAAGTCTCCAGACACTTCCATCTGAACATCCACATCGCCACTCTAGCCCCATCTGACTGTGCCACCTGTCAACTCTGCAATTAGTAGTATTATTTTTTATTGCAGTACAACTGACCAACAACATTATATTAGTTTCATGTGTACAACATAATGATTTGATATGTATATATATTGTGAAATGATTACCACAATAAATCTAGTTAACACCCGTCACCCCACAGTTACAAATTTTTTTCTTGTCATGAGAACTTCTAAGATTTACTCTCTTAGCAAATTTCAAATATGCAACACCATATTAACTATTGTTGCCATGCTGCACATTGCATCCCCATTACTTATTTATTCTCTAACTGGAAGTTTGTACCTTTTGACCCCTTGACCCATTTCACCTACCCCCACCCCCACCTCTGGCAACCACCAATCTGTTCTCTGTATCTATGAGCTTTTTGTTTTTTAGATTTCACATATAAGTGAGATCATATGATATTTGTCTTTGTCTGACTTATTTCACGTGGCATATTGCCCTCAAGGTCCATCCATGTCATCACAAATGGCAGGATTTCATTCTTTTTTATGGCTAAATAATATTCCATTGTATATATGTGTACTACATTTTCTTTATCCATTCATCCATCAGTGGATACTTAGGTTGGTTCCGACCTTGCAATTATTGAAAAAGGTTTTCTGTGCAAGTGGAGGTCACCTTCCTCCCTGAAGTTACACAGCACATCACACTTCTTCAGGCAAGACCACAATGAACAACACACCTTTGCTTGAATCTTAGACTTTGGAAGGCCCTACCATCACATGCCAAAATCAATGCAGAAGCCTTCTTGCTCGCTATTATTCTATTCATTCTCTTGCTTTATGCCAATGTTTACCTGATGCCTCCAGCAAGGTACCAGGGATACACACATAAATTAAGACATGCCAGCCTGGCTCACATCCAAAAGCCTTCTGCTTACTCATCCTTCTGCCTAGAAAGGTTTTGTCCTGGGTCTTTGCATGGGTAGCTCATCATGCCCAACACAATTCAGATGGTCCCTCCTGTATTAGTCAAGTCAAAGTAATCTCTCTGGAACTCTCTATCCCCAAACCCTGCTTTCTTGCCTTTAGGACACTTACCATTATCCTAAACTAGCTTGCTTATTTATTTGTTCTTGTCTGGCATTCCTAACACACACATACACACACACTCAATAAGTGATGATGATGATGAAGATGTTCCCCTTTGCTGACTGTTGACACTGTTGTAACCCCAGCACTTATACACATTTCTCACACACAATAAGGACCTTAAAAAAACACCTGGTATTAAATGCATTCATCAATATTGAGTACTCACTCATGAGTACTCAAAGATGAAATGTGTGCTGTGGTTCTCCAAACAAGGGAGAAGCTGACAATGATCTGAGGGGTTCACAGAAGGCTTGGAGAAACAGATAATGCTTGAGCTCATCTTGAAAAATGTGTCCCTTCCACCAAAGGACAAGGAAGCAGAGGTAGGAAAGGGATTCTAAATTCCTTATGTAAAAACAATGATAAACATTTTCCCATCAAAGCACTCTTATCATAAGTACCCAGTACACACCAGAAGTGGGGCTTCACAGATACAACCTCTGTAAATCTTGAAGATCAGTACTATCACACACATTCTATGGAAAAGAAAACAGAGGTTCAGAGAGTTTAAAATACCCACCAAATCCATAAAAGCTCTTTCCATTATGGCATTATCTACCTTCCTCCTGTAACAGAACCTATCTTCAAATTATTCTGTGAATAAAATAGGAACTGTCAATGCAGACATCCAGGGAATTCACTAATTAGATACTTACTACATAAATATCTTTATGTTTATACAAACTGACATTTTCAAGTTCCTAATCTCTATTAAGAATAATAGATTATAACCCTCTCCCTGTTTATTCCTCAGAACAATTTCAAAATTTAACTCCTCATCTAGTACGTTCCATTAAGAAGATTCAGAGAGAAGACAGTGAATCACTCCAAAAAAAATCAGAAGCTAATATAATTAATGCAACACAGCCCAGATAAGCTGGCCACATGTACATCCCAGATGTAAAAGCATCACGCAAGGAAACTTGTAATGGGGCTGACTCATGGTTGACCGGGGGACATCTGAGATACAGCCTGACTGAGTTTGCATGGAAAAGTTGTGGCACGGACTGGAGAACGGATATCTCTATCTAAAGAGGATATCAAAGAAAGATAATCCCACATGGCATTTGGAAAAGGAAACAGACCTGGTCTGTTGTGTTCAGTAGCGCTCAGGGTAAGAGGCGTCCTGGAGACAGACTTCCAGTACCACTGCGCGGGGCCTAAAAGTGGGCTAGCTTACCACCTCACACTATCACAGCGAAGGGACTTTTCTTAAATTCAACTCAGTTACTCTGTTCTGGCCCTAAATTCAGTAAAGCAACATTCTGATTATGATTTGGCTTCACAAGTAGCTTTTCTACAGGAAAACGTGTTGACTGCTGACATGAGTATTCCAGTTTGTTTGACAGTAATATGCGTCAATTCGAAAGAAAAACATTATAATTTATGTAACTATCTTGCAAAATTTAGTTATTGTGACTTTGTCAGATTATCTCTGGTTATTAATAAGATCATGTTTTGAGAACTGCAAACCTGAGGGCCAATTTTGGGAACTCAGATGACATCTTGCCCCTCAGGTCTTGTCTTGTCTTTGAATCCCTAGACGAGAACACCACTTCCATCCCACAAGCCCTTCCTTCTCCCAAAACACATTGCCTACTGCCTTCCAATCACAGTTCAAAGCTAGTCTCCTCCATTATACAACCCAGACTGAATTCAGCTCTCTCCCATAGTCATAGTGTCACAACTGTGCCCAGAGCTGATATTATCATACATCTCTACATCATATATATAATATATGATATATGATACATCTCTATAATACATCTGATATTATAATACATCTATCATATATATGATATACATCTCTATACTACATCTGATATATAATACATCTCCACATTAGCCAGAGCCGATATAATGTGTGCTACACATACTGTATAAAGACATTAAAAGTATGATCATAATATGCACATTGGGTTTGTACACTAGATTGGAAAAACAGTAAAGGAGCTAATGAAATTTGACACAGACAACTACAGTCTTATACTTTGGTTTAGAAAAATGAATAAGTTTTGAAAAGAAGGATGGAGATATTCTATCTTATCAAGCTCTACACAAACCAATAATACAGAATGGCTGCCACAAGCCTTAACACCACCTCAGAACAGACCATGGTTAACGAGGAGGGCCTTCGTTGTTGGCGTCTATGCGACATACTGAGCTTGCTTTCTGCCCCATGTTAAGACCAGCAGTGACAAGTTGGGGAATGCCAAAAGGAATCCTAACCAGGATGGTGAAAGATCTGTGAACAAGATGCTATGACGAAATGGGGACACTGTCACAGAGAACACTATAACGTTACTCACTTTGATAAACAATGAACATCTCCAATTGTATTAAACTGGGTACTGGGGATTTATTTTTTGCCCTTAAGTTTACAGTCTAGGAAAGAAGCAATTTTTGAGGTTGAATTGGAAATGGTATTAAACTTCTAAGGTGCAGCTGCAGAGAAAAGAACTAGGAATAAGGGAAGTTGCAGGGAAGAATATTTTGGCTCAACCTATAGATGAACTTTCTGAAACTGGAATAGCATGATGTATAAAGAGGTAAGGCCCTGTCACTGACAGTGTTCAGCTGGAACCTACCTGGCATGCATAGTCTATATGAACACAGGTGGAGAAGGTATATGTAAGAAGAGAGGTTTGCTGAGCCCGCAAGGCCCGTTCCAACCATGAAATTCTATCTACCACATGGTTTTGAGTCTGATTGATTTCATAAGAGTCAGAAGACGTGATGAATGAACAGATCCCAAACTCAGCTGCTCGAGTTCTGATTTGATGTGACTCAGAGGAACTTCTCAGTTACCACCACTTTGGAGAACAGGGAATTTTGAATACTATTTCTTTGAAGATTTTACAGCAATGGAACTTAACCCTTACCCCTCCTTACCCATTACACTGCAATGTAGCTCTTATAAAGAGCTATATATTCTTCAAGGTAAAGAAACATTGGAGTACTGATTATTTGAAATGTTGTCTATGTCTTCCTATCTCCCCTTCGGTTGCTGCTCTCTCCATTTCGAGATTTCGAGGGTCTAGGACTTTTCCTTCCACTTCTGATCTCTGCCAAGTCTGGACTGAACTCTTTCTCAATTCCCAGGTCCTTTCTCTGTTGGCCCCAAGTGCACCCCATGCCCCCAGGACTCAACTGTTCCCTCTGAATCCACCAGATTGCTGACGGACTGGCTCCCTACATATGCCTGTGTAAACACTTAGGTTCTCTTCAGTCCCTCTGATCTGCCAGTTCTCTCAATTCTTTTCACCCCGCTGGTCTCTAAATGACCTTAAACTGTCCCTCAGCATTACCCTGAGGGTTCCCAAACTCCTCACAGTCACTTATCCTTTCATCTGTTTCATGAGACCCATACTTAGGTTCTCAGCTGCAGACTATGCTGTTCCTCCAACATTGCTGTATCAACAGCATCTACAGATTGCAAGCTTGGCTTGTAACGTACAATACCATCTTCAGTATTAAACTGAATTACAATATGTGGGGCTCCATCCAGAGTGCGTGCATTCCAGTGATATCTGTCCTTAATATCTGCACCAAAAACACCATTTACTTTCTTTGTAGTAGTACATATGACTGGACTAGAATGGTCATTCTGAAAGGACAACAATGAAGATAATGTTCACGGTGGCTGATATGGGCTTAACAGGACAAAAGTTAAGGAATATCCCTTCCCCTGAGCATTAGGGTAACGTGATATTGTGATATAATAAATATATATTTGATCTATGTCCCGTTCCTAGCACAGAGGTCCTGAAACCCTCGTAAGTTCCTAAGCATCTTTTCTTCTATTAAGGTGATTCTGGGTAGCTCCTGGATGGGGGCTGATCACCAGAAAGACCAAGCCATGATCAGAAGCTTAGATTTTTCAGCCCTCCCCCCACTTCTCCAGAGGGGAGAGAGGGGCTGGAAATGGAGTTAACGATCAGTCATGTTTACACGAGGAAGCGTCCATAAAATTCCAATAGCACAGGGTTTGAAGTTTCCAGGTTGGTGAATACATTCACATACCAGGAGGGTGACACACTCCAACTCCATGGGGACAGAAGCTCCGAAGCTCGGGACCCTCCCAGACCTCACCCTATGTATCTCTTCATTGTTCATCTGGACCCTTTATCATATCCTTTAAGAAACTGGTAAATGTAAGCATTTCCCTGAGTTCTGTGAGCCGCTCTAAAAATTAATCAAACCTGAGGAGGGTATGTGGGAACCTCTGATTTATAGCCAGTCACTCAAAAGCACTGGTGACAACCTAGACTTCTAATTGGCATCTGAAGCGGGGACCGTCTTGGGGGATTGAGCCCTTAATCTGTGGGATCCGATGCTATCTCCAAGTAGATAGTGTCAGAATTGAATTAAATTGTGGGACACTCAGCTGGTGTCGCAGAGAATTGCTTGGTGTGGGGAAGACTCCCACACATCTTGTGTCAGAAGTGTTGCGAGTATGGTAGTAGTGTGAGGGCAAAGGAGACACAGGAAGAAAGACTGGGTTTTCACAACTCAGGCAACATGCCTAGAAAATCGAATTGTTAAGCCAAATAAATGTCAATTGCTAGGTATAGTTGTTTCATACACTCTTAGCCTAAATTTTAAATATATAGATAAGTATGTGTGTACTTATTGATAAAAAAGCATTGATATCTAATCCAGTAAAACTTCATCTAAAGGCAATGAAAGTTTCAAATGATAAAATTAGGCCATCCGAGCCCCTCCACCCCCAAATTTTAAGACTAGTTTCCTTCATTAAAATATTAATAATTATTGCATGGTATAATGTCTTCTTAAAGTACTGATATCCTACTAAACAACAATGAAAACTTTCATATTATTTTTTCCCTTGTTCAATATTTTTCATTTTATATCCTATGCTGAGGGAGAGAAGCTTATTAATAAAATATCTGTATTGACATTACTGTATAGCTATTAATCATATAGTTTAAGGATATACAATAATAATCTCATGTAAAGAGATAATAGTAACACAAGTAATACAAGTGTCTATTTTGAAAGTAATTATTCTGTAATAATATTTGGTCTGTTTCTCCCCAAATAACTGTTTCTGGGCGAGTTGGTTTTTGAAATAATTTTGTTAGCTAATTGATTTAAAAAATGTTTTTTAGTTTGCATGAAATGCTGAGATTGTCTCTTTTTTGGGGGAAGCATTAAATTGTTTTTGAATATCAAACATCTTAATATCAGAAAAGTAAAAAGAAATTAAATCAACTAAGATACTTCCCTTCATTATAATGACAAGTAAAATGTTAAATGATTCATTTATATGTGTCTGTACATGTGCACACACACACATTCCATTCTTTTTCCTGCTTTGTGCCTATCTTTTGTTTTTGTCCCTCCAGTTAAGCTCTCAACTTTTCCCCAGGAAAAAAGAAGCGTAACAACAGTGGCTTTAGACACACCAGATTTCTTCTGGTGTTGTGGAGTCTATCAAAAATAAATTTCCAGTCTATACAATGACATAAAAATAAGTTACCGCATGTGGGTGCTGAAGGGTGCTAATGTACACTGCTGCCACCTTCCTAGGAGAACTAAAACCGGTCCTCTATATTTTTATATACATAAAAGTATATTTAAATCTTTTCACTTAAGTGTAATTCAAGAACCCTAACGAGTTTAAAAGCTCCTCTAAAACAAAGCATAATGTTAGGGACTGTTGAGCATAATAACGTGGAGATGGGAACCTTTTGCTCAAGAAAGTTGTGTGTGGTCTGGAAGACAATCCTACCAGCAACTGCATATAATACAAGGGAAATAAGCACTCCAGAAGTTTAAAAATCCAAGTTAAGGAGACTTGAGTATGTGTGTAGAGAGTTGAAGAAGCCCATGACATCTGTACGATACTGTCAAAATAAAGCAGAAAAAACGGATACCAAAATCTACAAATTGAGGCCTTGACTGTCTACCCCTTGGCATCTATGGTCCTCGGTCACCACCGAAGGCAGTATGAACAGGAGAGAGCACACTGCCAAGGTCGCAGCCCAACCCTGAAAGTGGGCTTCTATCCTGAATCTGATCACCTCCACTATCCTGACCTATGGTCACCAGCCATCTCTAGCCAAGACCATCCCCAAGCAGTCACTTCTCTACATGAAAAGTAAATCAACATACGCTCCCCTCCTCTCTTGCTCACACCCCTTCAATAGCTCTGTCAGAGTCAAAAGAAAACTCTACGTGCCTTCCCCTGCAGCCGAGGCCCCGCTCAGTGCGTCTTAGGGTTCGCTTTCTAGTCCCTCACACCACGCCAGCCCACCTCACACTGACAAGCTCACTCCCGCCTAGGGTGTTCCATATGCTGTTCTTGGTGACACATGTTCACGGCTCTGGGCTTCACTTCATTCAGATCTCTGCTCAAAAGTATTTCCTTACAACTTTTGGAGGAGATGGATATGTCCATTATCTTCATTTAAATATGTGCAGTTTGTGGCATGTTAATTGTACCTTGATAAAACTTATTTAAAAAGTCATTTTCTTAGAGAGATTCTTCCCTAACTTTGTGTGCAAAATAGTTGCAGCCCTTTCCTACTCCCTCTCTCTCTGATCTAGTTCCCTGTTTTGTTTCTCTTCCTCCCTCTATTCCAACATGTCATTACAGTATAGACTTACTATTTATTTGCTTATTATCTATCTTTCTCCTGAGACCTAGACTTTGTCTCCAGGGTCTAGAGCAGTGGCTGCCACCCAGAAAGCACTGAACAATACTTGGTCCATAAACGGGCGTGTAACTTTGGGGCATGCCCTAACCTCCCTGTGCCCCTTTGCTCCTGGTAAACAATGATAGTACAGCACTCAGGCTGTGGGCAGGGAGAAAACAGATAATCCAACATGGGGGCACGGACACAGTGCCTGGCACACACCAGGTGGGAGATGCACGTCAGCTACCAAGAATTCACAGAGGATCAGAAATGTCAGGAATCCAACCAAGTTTTATGAGTTAGTCATTTCTCTAAAATGATGAAATATTTTCTTCCCCCAGCCTCCCAGGCTGTTGATCCCTTACGTGTTGATTTCACATTGACAGTAAGGGGTAGGGGTAATACTCTTGAATACTCAAAACAGAGAAAGCTCCTTATGATGCCCTTGTGGTTACTCTAGCAATACTTCCCAGAGTTGTGCAAGGGGTCGTTATTTGGTATGTACTTCTTAATTTCTAACTTAATACACTTAATACATGTGCTCTATTAAATCTGATAACTTTCCTAAAATTACTGCTTTTCCCCCAAGATCCTATTCTCTACAAATGCCCTATTCTCCAATTATCCTTGGTATTTCTATTAAAAACTCCAAAAACAATACTCTTAGCAGTTATTTTTATTTAGGAAGTGAGCTTATTTCTGAAAATTAATAACTGTAAAGAAAATATACTATGAAAATGAATCAAAGTTAATGATGAGATTAAAACCTACATAAAAACTAAAGATAGTTAATACTGAATATGAAATCAATCTGCAAATATGAAGCTCAATAATAGAACAAATGCAAAAAAAACTATATATTCAAATAAAATGCCGTGTTTCAAGGTTTTTCTGATAGTTAATTACAGGGAAACTATGGTGCTGATCAAAGAAGAAATATCAAAATATTGATACTAAGGCATACAATGAATGAGAAGATAAAGCAATAAGAGGCAGAAATGTTAACAGTTAACTTATTGAGAACTCATGCTGCATAAGACACAATGCTAAGTGTTCTGGAGTTTGCCAATTTCCCATAAGATCCCTGTGCAAAACTGTTTAGGCAATTCAATGCGGTGACAATGTTGACTAAACTAATGAGTAAAGAAACCAAGAACAGACAGGAAAGAAGGCAAAGGACCTTGGCCCCAGACCAAGGGAACGCCCTTGTTCCTCCTACCTTTCACTTCTCCTACCTTGTGGGGATTTCCATTGTTTACAACTAACTGAAGCAGTGAATGTTTTCTGCTTAAGTCTAATAATGTCTATACCATACAGAAAAAAGGAAAGTTGGGTACATTTGAAAGGTTGGAGATATTTGGAAGCACAGTTGCTATGGTCTTAACAGAGAGGTTGTCCAGACTCTTGTATACTGCCCTGGTGTACACGAAGGAAATTAAGATTATTATTCCTCATTATAATGTTAAAAATGCACCCCTTACAGGATCAAGAAAAGGAAAAAAAGCTGCACATGAAAATATTAAAATCTGAAACATGGTAGCAAATTTTCAGTAAAGATAATCAATCAGTCCCAGTAAAGTCAGTAGCAAAAGGTCAAAACAAAATCATTAAAGAAGTTTCTAAAGCTTCTAGAAGCCTCATTAATAATCATATCCTGTTAAAAGTATGAAAACCCTGGAGAGTCAGGTGAGAGAGCATGAAGTATGCACATTCAGGGTATTTGCATTGGCAAGAAAATGGGAGACCTCCCTGTTTAGAGAGAACTTAACTCCAAAGCTTCTTACCACACAGCAAGAGAGAGAGGCAGTAGATGCCCCAAAGAAATTCCCGTGAAAAATACTGGCAATGTTATCAAAATGATCTTGAAGAGGACTACAGCAAACCTAATTCGTAGTATCTGTCATGGTAGAACAACCTTATAAAGGGACGCAGAAGAAAGCGTTCTCCATCCTTGGTCAAGAACCAACAGGAAACAATGCTCTGCTTCTCCCTCGGCCCTACCTCCAGCACAGGTTTTCACGCCTTGAGAAGTGAGATTTCAGAATGAGGCCTAGACTATGTTGAGCAGCAGACACAATGAAAATAATGTCCACTATTCACTGAGGGCCTACTAAGTGTCTGAGATTACACTGATTTTTCCCATCTTGTTAATTGTCTAGTTGCTTAATATTTTAAAGTATGTAAACATTAAAGTTGGTAGGTAGGAATCAAGGAAATCACGGTTAAACCGTTTTCAGGTAGCCATCTATAGACGCCTTTAGATGAGCAGTGGGTGGCTCTGGAAGACAGGAGCTGTACAGTCATAAGATGCTAACTTGTGAATGCTTCTCAGGTCCAACCAGATTCTGAAGAGAGCTCCCTGGCACCCTATCCTGGGCTGCCCACTGCTGTCCGGGCTGGCATTCAGTTGACTGCTGGCAAATGCCTCACAGCCAATCACTGTTCCTATCATCCATGTCCTGTTGGCCTCAAACACTGTTCCACTGTTCCTGGGAAGCCAATTTTAGCTGGGATAGTCATTTGGAGCCATCGGCCTAACCATAACCAGTAGGTGGTTAAAAAATAATCTATCAGGTTTTGTTTGTTTTCTGCTATAACATGACAGTTTCATTTTTATTCTCTGAACTGACTTCTAGAGGGGATCGGTCATATCAAACAGATTTAGTATCCCCCGCCTCCCCCACTGGGGCTGTGCTCTTGGCATGTATGTCCTTACGTTAACCTCGTATTTCAGAGAGATGCCAACAGATGTCCAGGATGCCATGGGATCTCAGCGGTCATATTATCTCATCAGTGGCAGGGAATATCACTGTTTATTCAGAGCTTTTCACAATTCTTTGTAAAAAAAGAACATTAGACGAGTCAGATTTTGTTCTTTACTTGTCTACCTAACCTGGGAATCCATAAACCCTTCCAACAGTCTCAGATTTCCTGAAAATTGCATGCAAACTTTCAGAAAAGTATCAATATTCTGAGATTTTTGCTTTCCTCATAATCACAACAAATGAAAATTAGGAAAGAGATGACCAAGAGATTAGGGTTGTAATCTGCTATTATTTGTGCTTTCACAGAATTACAGCGTATCACCCTGGGGAGACCCAGCGAGCTCATCTATTAAAATTTTGTCCTTTGTCTCACATCAAGGGAGTTACAGCAGAGAGGAGTTAAGAGGCTCACACCAACAGTGACCAGCAAAAGGTCTAGATTCCAGACCCACAGCTCCTGGCTCAATGGCTTTTCATTTGCCAATTTTCCCTTGCTTTTTATAAGTTTCCAAAGTTTTATTTTAAGTATTTGATTTCAAATGTGTGTTTGCCTGAGAGAAACGTATCTGGTGAAAATATAAATGACTTATGTACTATTTCAAATTTTCTTGCTGTGAATTAACCACATAATTCCATTTCTGGTTTTCTTCTACTCCTGTTCCATCTGTTCTATAAATCCAAACAATGGCTACCTGCAGACTTACTTGATTCCTCTACAGTGTGCCTTCCAATCTTTTGACTGCCCTTTCTTTTTTCATATGCTAGCATGCTAATTTGCATGCTGAAATGAAACCTTTATATAAAACACTTTAAGAGTTAAAAGTTATAGTGTTTCTTCTTTATTTCTGACTTTAATTTTTGGAGTACATTAACCCTGATTTGAATTCTTATTTTAAGGCCAGATACTCCGGTTTCTGATTTCTAATGAAAGTTACATGGCCTTCTTACACAAGTTTAAGTTGCTTAAAGATTTAAAAGTATTGATTGTTGAGTTTAACCCCTCCAATTTATTCTCTTTAACATTTTGTCTTCCCTCTTTTCTAAAAGGTGAACTTGATCCTTCCTTAGGATTGATAATATTTGGATGGGATGAGAGTATATGTTTTTTAAGAAACAGAATTTTCAAAAATATAAATAAAATATTTCAGAATGACATATTAAAGTGACAAATTCATTTGCTACTGGTGGGGGTTCAAGGTGTACTATATGGGAAGTCAGAATCAGACTATTAATTTTGACAGAATTGAAACTTCAAAAGTATTGTCTATGAATACAAAGCTTTATGTAAGAAAGGAGAGAATAGGGAAAAAGCCAGCTAAAAACTAGCAGTGTTGAATATGTTGTTTTATAAATAAACTGAGCAGTCTGAGTACTGAGGACTGAGTGTCAGGGAATGTCAGTGGGCACCTTGTATTAACAAGCAGCAGGTTATAATAAATAACAGGAAGATAGGACATTCCCGTGGCACGTGAAATGAAAAAAGCAGTCACAGAGCAAAAGCTCCCATTAAAGAAAATTAGTGGACAAAGGATTACGAAAAGAATTCTCTCTTCTAAACAGTTAAAGCAATACAAGCAAAAAGGAGAAGCAGGAGGAAGAGAATGCTACCTCCCTGAGACAGAAAGGAAGACCTTCTTTAAAATAGGTTATTGGCAATTCATACTTTTGACATGGCACAAGGTCCACCGCTGCCTAAGGGCAGAGTCCTGGGTTCTATTGTTAGCTCTGCACTTAATTATTTTACCTCGGAAGTCATTTTCTCGTTCCTCCTCAGTTTTGTGGGTGTGCCTTTACAGCATGTTCCTGCCTTCTTGTGTAAAAGAGACAATAAAAAGGAGAGGGGGTTGAAAGGTCATAGGAGGAACTGGAGGAAAACAAGGACCTTGGAAGGAAGTAGAAACAAAAGGCACAGGCAGCAGGGCCACTATTCTGTGAAAGAGGCTTAGAGCAGCAAGTGGTCAGGCTGCATTCTCTCTGAATGAAATGCTCAGCTACAGACACGCATCCTGCCTACCTGTTTGTCTGCACAGGGCTCCCTTGGAGTGCCGTGCTGGGCAGTGCCCAGCTGACGGCACTGGCTGCAAGCATGAGGCATTCTCCCTCTGAGGGAGAAGACAGAAAGAGACGGCAGCTGGTACTCCTCCTGGCAGGCACCGTGTGTGCGCCTGCATGTGCCTTTTGCGGCTGCAGCTTGTCCTGAGCTTCCATTACTTTCGTATCTTAAGAATTTCTCAGATTTATTTTTTAATTTAAATGATGCCATTTCACATCACACCCCACTGAAGTACTTTCTGTCCTTTCCAAGTCCAGCACTACCAAAAACGGTACTTTGAAATTCCCAAACGAGCTGCAATTAAGAAACAGCTCAGCTGAGGCTGGCATGGAAAAAAATCATGAACTTGGGCCTTCTTATTTAACAATATTTTTAATTCTCCCAGGTCACATGAAACCAGTAATAATTTAGCTAAAATTAGGTAATACAATTCACTAGGGGGGAAAAATGAGCAAACTATATACAAGAGCCTTGTCTGAAAGGTCCACAAAATTGCTTTTCCCATTATACAAGATTGCGTAAATGAAGGAGAAAAACATAAGGTAATTTCCTGGAACGGCTTGAGGACAGTCCAGTCTGGGACAAAGGTAGGGACAGGAGAGACTCATCTGTTAGAAAGCCGTCTGCCGCTAGTCAAATTGACAAGGTAAACCATTTAGACTACTAATCCTTACATCTAGTACTAAAACAAAACATTGTTCGGTGAAAAAACTCTTATTTCAGAGCTATAACAGTATTAACCAAAAAGCCTATTACTTCATATGATTAAACTCACCGAAAGAGAATTAATTAAAATATACTTTAAAAGTTTCACTCTCAAAGACAGCAAGGTAGATTAGTTGTTCAAAGATGAAGCTTGAAAACTGTTACGTTATTTCTGTCACAATTTTGCAGGATATTTTGTTGTTATTGTTAATTTTACTTTTAAAGAAATGTTTTTTTAATCTGCCATATTTATGCTTAGTTTCTTGTATTTAATCTTTAATGCAAACCAAACCTATAAAATCATGTTCCATTTTTAGTTTCAATTCAAAAAAGCAAAAGACAACGAGAATCATAAAAACTGTTGTAAAATGTGCATTAATGTTTTTCAAATATAATTGTTAGAATACATGTTTTATTTAGAACTGAAATATACACAAAGTAAATAAGTAAATAAAGCAATTTAAAATGGGGTTAAAATATTTTATCTCTGATGGTTTGCATTTTCCGACAATTCACAAAATAAAGTACATCTTTTAAAAGGGTGAATTTGATTACTAAAAATTAAATAAACATGCTTGACAAAAAGAGGAATTCAAAGGATTTAATTTTTCCAGGGGGTGGGGGGCAGAGAATAAATTTCAGAGTTGTTAGAATCGCACAATCTCCCTGATTTTAACAGTAAATCTGGCTTTGTGAAATCTGAAAATTCCATATTTAGACATGCTGTTATTCACAAAACTTAAAATGATTTTCTAATTTGGAATAAATGGTTTGAAATGGTTCTTTCGCCTCTTTCCATTTTAGTTTGTTACATAAAATGTTTCATCGCTTTTCTGTTGTACACTCTTAGATAGTGCAGCTTAAATATATGATAAATTAATAATCTCATAAAACCCTCTTCACACATCAGCCAATACCTTAGGTAATGACTAATCTGGAGGTGAGGGTGCTGTGGACACCAGCTAACGGCCTAGGCCAGAGCATTTAATTTTAGAAGTGAAACGGAGTGTTGGGGAGCCTGTCACTCGGTTGTCATCCACAGGTTTAAGGTGAGCAGCACAAAGCCAGAGAGGCAGCTGTGAGGCTGGGAGACTGCACACCCCAGGCTGCACTGAAATGAAAAATAACAGGGTAATGGAGCAATGTTCTTTAAGGAAGACTGTTTTAATGACTATGTTATTAGTAGGAGACCTTGCCTGGTTAAGGGGGGGTGGGCAAGAAGAAGAAAATTCGATTAATGGCAGTATCATCAAAACATCAAGAAATTGAAACTATATAAAGAATTAGATTCATCTGACACTGGTATTTGTGAGGAAAACTTCAATTTTATAAATAAGATTAACAAAATAGGGGAAAACGAAGTCTTTGAGGAAAATATTTCATGCAGTCAACAGCTTTTAAAACATGATTCAGAAATTTTCTGTCTTCTTTTTTCAATTTTAGAATTAAAGGTGCCAGATGTATTCAAATGATATTTAAGCCATGAGAGTGGTTTTCTAGGCAACGCACGCTTCCCTTTCAAAGAGCAAAACTCTTTCCTCTAAATAAGCATAATAAAATGGGCAAGCTGTTTGTGGGGGATGGAAAGAGACCCAGCACAAACTGGTAAAAGATCTAAAACCTATTTATAGGACTAACTGCAATCTATTCAGTTGGCCAAAAAGATTTTTTTTTTCTTTTTTAGCATTAGAATTTCTAGTAAATCTTTTGTGGAAATAAATTTCAGGTCCCACTTTTAAAAAAATCTCAAATATAGGTGGGGAGTTTCAGTTTCAATTCACACTTAAAGCCTAGGGTCTTGAAGGCAAGGGGACACCTGTCAGTGTGCTCCGTCTGGGTTAAAAAAGGAACTCATAAAGTGTCTTCTGTCACCTGCTGATAATGGAGGCTGTAACAGTCAAGTAAGGAGCGCACGTTGTAAGTATACTCAAGTAAGCAAACAATAGAGAGAAGGTCAACACTGCTGGCTGCTGTAGGTAAGCCCAGGACCGCATCTCTGCCAGGGAGACACAGATGGAGACAAATGAAAAAGCAGTGTGCTCTCCTAATTTCTACCCGCAAACTGAAACCAGAGAATGAATTCATGATCCCCGAGCTGAGGCTGCTCCTTGGCTGCATTTGAACACTGGTGTGGCACTCAAACTGTTTCTTTGAAACTCCTTTAAAATTAAACATAGGCTTTCCCCCCTTCTCTGCTAATTATATACTTTTTGTTAAAGAAGCAAGCCCTTTATTGCTCATAATTTCAGCTATCACTTCCTTGGGCATCTTCTCGGATCAATAGCATATAGTTAAGTGGAAGAAAAGGCTAAATGTGATTGCTGTTTGCAAAGCAAGGATTAATTTTTAGTTTTTAAGTGCTCTTGTGTTTCATGTTAAAATATTAAATTCAAGTCACAGGTTCAGAGTAGCGATACATTCATAGCTTTTTGTTAAATGTCGGTCATTTTTTAAATCTTGAATACTGGCATAGGTTACAATAAAATCTAGTATGCATTCTGCAATTTTACAGATTCCAGCGCTGGTGGCTATACATCTTTGATGGCAAAACTACATGGGTTGTAGCACCATAAAAATCAATAAATATTACCCTTTTCTGGCACTTTGTGCATGGATGCTTTATCAATTGCTGTCAGGTAATAGAACACTCAGTGATGAACTGTATTTCTCAGCTAAGTAATCCATAACAAATGTAGAAACCAATGTAGATTAACACACTTTTTAAATAAAAAACATCATCAACAGATTTTATTTCCTATAAGAACACAAAAGCTAGTAAGCTCACATTTCAAGTATGTGGCTTTGGCAGGACATAAGGACGGAGCAGCCTCTAATCCAAAGGACTAAACATTGCACACATCTCTCAGGCTCCACTTCCAATTATATGGATTACGCAGAATCCAATTTCAAACTCTAAGAAGTAACACGCTAAGAAGCGGGAACTTATTGCGTTACGCTATGCTGTTGTATTGCTGTTAGCAATCTACGGTCTTCCAGACGAGCAAGAGAGAATATCTGGCAGAATCTTGCAAAGGTTGGAAATAAAGGGGAAGCCTGTTCGCAGAACCACAGTGTCCCTTTCTGCGGTGACAGTTTCCCTAAGTCACTGCACGAGTGATCTTTCACCCTCACCCCCTGCCACCCGCAGGGCTCGCTCAGAGGACGCTGGGCCTTGCAGTGCATACCGTGCTCAGCAAGAGAATGCTCGGCAGGCTAGGGAGGAACTTCCAACTCACAAACCAAGGACTTCTGTCAAGTTACTTTGTGGTGCACATTCTGGTTCTCCCCAGACTTTAATTCTTAGCTTTGTAGCTGTGGTTCAATTTCACTGAGAAGTCTGATGGACGATCAACTTGCGAGGTAAATTCAAGACGAAACCGTCTCTTAATATCTTGAATTTGGTAATTTAAATGGCAAAGTGTAACTCTATTTGCAATATCGCTCATCAGCATATCCATTTCTATGCCTTTATTGAGGTGTTTTCATGGTCCAGTGTTTCATGGTCCAGTTCCCTTCAAAACTACTGTGAAATTTCAATAGGGCAGCAATTCAGATAAATAACTCAATGTTCAGATGGAAAATGAATGCTCCCTACACAAAGTCACAGATGTAAGTAAGAGACTTCAATGTGTTAAAAGCTCTATTAACATAATATCTCAAAGTTAGCTGCAGAGAGAAATGATTTTACACTTGTCATTCTTTCAATGACATCTATATTTTTAATCTTTAGATAAATCAGCATAGTAATAATCATAAAAATTCTTAAGAAAATAACAATACATACTAATTAAATATCTTTGGGTTCTAAATTTTAAAAATGGCTTTTTTGGTGAAAATAACTTTAATGAATTCAGTTTTGCAATAAATATTAACTATTAGGCTTGATCATTTTCAAAGTGACTGCTCTGGGTGTAGAATGAGGAAAACATCTAAAACAAATTAATAATAGCTCTGACAATAGGATCTACACTCATTCCTCAAAGAAGTTGGCTCTTAGAACATGCTGGAAGAAGAAAAAGTCATTGAAATAACCCCCAATACAACAATAAGTCTTTGGCACCACATTTGAGACTTGTTGGGTGAAACTATGACTTGTGTACAATGGCACGGAAGCACACAGATACATACGGGCATGCAGCTCAGCAATGGCACAAGTATGGGGCCCAGAGTCACCAGGGGCCAGCGATGACCTATTGAAATGTGATTCAGGCTCAACACCAACTGCCTGACAAAAAGCATGTTCTGAAATGACTGACTTTTTTTGTTTTAACTTCAGGTTAGAAAGGTTAAAGAGATTCTGACAAAGCAGTTAAGGAAAGCCTTGTCTTTCTGTTTTAAAGTCAAGTTTGAGCAGCATGATGACAGGGGTTCCTGTTTAAACCCCAGATCCATGTCTAGGCCAGGGGGAGGTACAGTTCCCAGCCTTTCCTCCAGGTTTTCACAAAATTTTAGCTAAGATAAAAAACAGAAAAAGCATAAAATCTTGCTAGATCATCTGAGATTAAGATGAGCTCCTAAAGAGAAGTGTGATGATCTTAATTTTTCTCTGGCAACAAGCACCCATAAGGCTTCAGTATACTTTCACAGCTTCAAACAAGCCCACTTTCCATCCTGCAGGGAAGATACACATGCAAAAAGGATTCAGGTAGACATAAAATCACAATCTCCCCTTCTCTGTAGTTTCTATTAATAATAGCTTATAACCTCGGTGCTCATCAGCCCCACACAGTATCCATATCCAGAAATGGAGAAAATTTTTTTAGGCTGACAGACTTTATTCTAATACTATCCTGCCATCTTGTAGAAGCCATTGAGAATATAAGGAAATTTGTATATGAGGAAGGAAATGGTTTAATCCCTAGAATAGCTTTGTCAATTTTGTGTACTAAAGAGCAAAAGAATCACCAATAAATATCACCATTACCATCGTTGGGGAAATTTTTCCTTTATTTTGTAGAGTTCAGCTTTAAGGGTGTGTGTTTTCTCTTCTAAAAGCATCTTTGATATAGTTTTACACTGATGTCATCAGACACAGGCTTCGCGTAATAGGAAATAAATTAATGGAAAAAATCCCCAGCAACTTCATTTATACTTAAAGAAGAAATAATTTACATGCTTAACCTATTTAATGACACTCTGAATAACTCTAATTTATTCTAACTCTATTTGTCTTTGAAATATTCAAGTATTTGCTTACCAATCCATTATATACATTGTGTGTGTCTGAGTGTGTGTTTTTGGTTTTCCCTCCATGCCTGGAATACCATCCCAACGTCTCACTCAATGGATTGTTAGTGAGAAGACCTACTAAAAGTTTTTGCTTCATGAAGGCAGGTCCTTGCAGAGCAAATGTGCTCAAACAGTGAGCCCTCCTGTCCCATGACCCAGATGGCTAGGGGAAAGTGTGCAAGTGACGGGACTGAACCACCATGGGGCCAGGGAGAGCATGCTGATGAGTGCTGAGATGCTCATGCTACAGAGACTGTCATATCCTAAAATAAATGGTCAGAAAATTCAGGATTTAGATCAGCAAGCAACTGGGGATTACAGAAGTCCTTTGTAATAAGTGCATCACAAGAATCACTGAATAACATTTTTGTTATTTGTGGAAAGTAAGAGGAAGAAACTGCATCCAACAGGAAAGCCGTGACTCACACAAGCGAGCAAGAGTGATGGCGACATTCCTTGCTTGTATGATGGGAACATTCCTTGCTTGCAAGTGTCTCCACCCCTCGCTGACCCCCCTTCTACTGCAGGAATCCAGTCAGTACCTTCTTCATGCCTTCCCTCACTGTCAACCTGAGCTAACAAAGGCATGTCTGTGTAAACACTTTCAAAGAAAGAAGGAAAAGTACATTTATACACATGGTCCAAATAACCCAATTAAGAAACAAACCAACAACAAAGAAAACATAGTACAAGCAACAAGTGTGAGTTCCCTCCTCTTCCCTCGTCTCCCAATAGTGTTGGACAGTGTGACCTGGTTTGGGGTCAGAGGGCTGGAAGTGAACAGGAGGGGATAAACCATCACTGAGTGAGTTGTACGTAGCAGACATTTGATAGACACTCTGTTTTAATCTTAGAACAGTCCCACAAAGTAGGATTTATCATTTCAGTATTTTCAAGGAAACAAGAGGCACAGGAAAGTTAAAATTTTGACAAGGCACAAAACTAGTGAGTGATACAAATCCTACCATGTCACCCCTCTGTTACTTCACTGATTTCCTGTTTTGTTTAATTCAAGATCTTTAACAAAACTTCAAATTCTGGCTCATCCCAACTTCTTCGGCCTCATCTGAGTCTCTTGTCTCCATGGTTGCATCCTTGGCCCGGCTCCCTCATCCAGAATGCCAATTGCACACTTTCCTCTCCCAGCAAGTCCTTCACCTGTTCAGGCCTTCAGGTCCCAGCTGAAATGCTAACCTCCTCAGGTGGGCTTTTCAACAGCCCCTCTCCACTGAGCTCTGATTCTCCATCATATTTTGTCATAAGAGTTCTTTGATTTAAGCAGGCTATCACCACTGCTGTTCTAAGTTCCACTTGTGACAACATGTCACCGTCTGCCTCTCTCACCAAGCCAAGCCCCATGAAGGCAGGGGTCATACATGTTCTGTCCACAACTCTCTCCCTGTAGATGACAAGTGAATTGACACACTTCTTCTAACATTCAGAATCTTAGGGGAAAGCAGGTGACTTAATTGGCAAGTACTATTTGAGAAGCACTGCCACAGAGACTTTACATATACAATTTAATAAGCTAATTCTCATGGTATCACTGACCAGATAGGTTTCTAAACCTATTTTATACATGCAAAACCTAAAAATGACAGATGTGGGTTAAGCTTCCCAAGATCACACAGTGAGGAAGTAGCAAAGCTGGCTCAAAATTCAGCTTTATCTCATTCTAAGACAATTGTTTTTCTACCACAGCAAGCTGGCAATCTTGGTGTAACTGGAGGAGAGGGATCTATTTCCTCGATTTTGACTATTGAGGTCTTTACAATAGTTTTAATAGCATTTCCTGCTTTCTCTTTTGATTATAAAAAGCAACACAGAAAATAGAGAAAAGCTTGCACTTTTAGGTCCATCATTTTTTCTAAAAAAGTATATACTTTAAAAAATAAAACTGAGGACATTCTCAGCATCCCATTTTAACATCTTTTTAGAAGCTCTTAAATTATAGAAGTAATAATGTGTTTGTCATGGAAAAAAACCATTGCAATACAAAGTTATATAAAAAAAATGCACAGTACCCATTGGCCATCTAAACTTACCCACTGAGAGGGCCAATATTAACATTTTGGTGTATATTATCTGCCTGATTCTTCATGCTCGTACAACTATACACGTAGAGTGTTTCTCCCCCACCCCTTCCGCCTCTTTTAAGAAAGAAACAATGATAGCAGTCACAATACTTTGCAACGTGCTTTTTGCACACAACCACGTATCATAGTCAGATTAACACACAGACATCCAGTTTGTTTTTAACAGCTACCTATTTGTCCACTGCACGAACAATCCCCTCCTGATGGGCATGCACATGGTTTCCAACTCCTGACCATTACAATAACTCACAACAAAGTATCTTTACATACTAGTACATTTATTCCATAAGATTGATGCTTAATATTAGAATTACTGAGTCAAATGGTCTGTGCATTTTAAAATTTAAAAGTATGTCTAGCTTACTTCCCAAAAGAGTTTTAGCAATTCACTCTCCCAGAAGTAGTGTATGAGATTTCCAATTTTCCAACAAATGCTCCATCACTGGTCATTCTCAACCTTGGTTTCTGCCAATGAATAAAAATTGGCATCTTATTGTTTTGATGTAATGACAACTAATGAGGTTAAATATCTTCGCATATACTTACTGGGAATCTGCATTTTAAAATGCCTATTCAGATCTGTCTGTTTAAAAAGTTCAATTTGAGAGAAGTTTCTATAAATTAGAAAGCCTGGCCTTTTGTGGGAATACTAATTATATTAATCTTGTATCTGTCTTATGTGTTGCAAATATTTTCTCATAATTGATTGTGAAACTTTGTTTACTTTTTCCCCCTCTCTAGTTCTGTTTTTCATGTCTTATGTAACCCTGAGGTTATATAAATATTATGAAGTTTGTCTCCATCATCACTTGACTATGTAAGAAATTAAAATAAAAATGCAATTCATGTGAGTATTTTTTAGAACAAAGATATAATGCTTTTCTTATTAATTATTTGACATCTGCTTCTTTGCCTTTCTCCTCACACTTCAATTATTAAGTGTCTGAGGTTGATAAATAAAAGACTCAAGAACACAACTAATTGTTTATAGTAGTTCTATGTTGGTCTTCTGATGTCAGATTATCATTGAGCTACTGAACATCATTATATATAAAAATCTACTTGTTACCTTATACTTTCTTTTTAAATAGAAAACATCATAGTGATTATCTGTCAATATATAAAGATCTAACCAAAATAACGAAGATCAATTTTCTTGTATTTCAATTCTAATTTTCTATTACATTCAGTCTCAAGAGCCTAGATTACAGAATAAAAAATAATGTAAGAGAAATGTAGAGCACGAAAACCTAAAGGATGTTTTAGGTATGCATGTTTAGATAAACCGTTTACACATTATAAGCAACAGAAATCATGTCCTAAAATAATAAATAGATGATATGTGATCAAAAATGTGTGTTTAGAATTTAAGACACTTTATTAACCTCCCCTTCTGGATCAAAGGTATCCCCATGCTAGCTTATATTAAAACCTGGATCATGCCTCATCCTGCAATGTCAACTCTGTCTCTATGGTCTAAATGATTAGTTTTCTCTCCTTATGCCTTTATAACCCAGCCAAGGACACGGGAGCTAGCTGCCTTTCTTTGGTGGGGTGACTACTACATATCCCTATTTTGCTTGGTGCAAACACAGGCAAGTTCCTTTGTGAACTGATCATTTTCTAGAGGTCATTCAGACCATAATTTCAGCCCTAGCCAAGATTCTGATGGTCCTTCTTAGGAAATTGGACCCAGTGGGAACGTTTTCTCCTTCTGCTTAGTCTATGGGTCAGCATTTTCCTTCCCTTGTAGTTCTTAATTCCCTTAAGTGGCAATTATTTAAGACCCAGTTAGAGAAGGTGCAATCTACATTCATCCAATAAAACCTAAATATTAAAAAGGACAGAAAAATTCAGCATGGTTACCAAGGATAAATGGGGCAGCATTTAGCATTTGAAAGGTACCAACGAAGTGGTACATGAGTAAATGGATAAAATTTTAAAAAAACGATTGGAGGTAAAAAAAAAAAATTACGAAGAACTAAAAGGGCATACTATGTGTCAAAGAGACAGAGCGTCTTAATTATAAAAGGTTAATATCACAGAGTGAAGAAATAGGTGGAAAAATCAATCTAATGAATATTATTTGGAGATTTACCCAAAGGTAGTAGATATAGAAAGTCTAAATTTTAGGTTTTTAATGAGCATATGATAAAAATTAGTTAGATTAGAACTGTGGTCCAAAATACACACCCTTATTAGAGGTAACCTATTAGCGCTAAAAGCATTACACTTGGCAATGAAATCACCATGTCTGTGGAAAGATATATTAGAAAAATTATGATCACTGCATGGACATAATAAATAAATGCATTCTAAGGTCAAAGGTTCTAGAAGAAGCCAAAGGAGATAGGCAAGAATTCTGAATTTCATGTGGCCCATTCATACGCAAATGGAAAAACCAGTGGAATGGGTAAAAAAGAGGGAATTAATTAAAATGACAACCTACTTATGAAATACACTACAAAAGTTCTGAATGAGTGCTATGCCGATACTAATACGCTGTAACATCTGAGCTGTGGGTACTATGGGATATAGTGCTTTCAGATTTAGCAAGAATGATCTTTATTAAGTACATCACCTTTTCCCATAGTCTGTATTTAAGAGCAGGTAAATATCTCTGAAATTTTAAGGACTTACTCAAATCCAGTTACATTATCAAATTTTTAAAACTTAATATTCACAATTTAGTCTTCAATTTAACTGACCATCTGCCTCATATATCAAAAAGTGTTTTACCAAGAAAATCCAACATGTGATGTCTAAAAAATATGGCAGACACATTTAAAACTTCTAAGTTTAAAGTAGATTTTCATACATACAATGGAATTTATTCCACTAGGACCACATTTAAGGTTTTAACTCCCATAGTCAGGAAAGGTCTAAACTCTATAATAAATCCTTTATTCTATAGCACTTGAAATGTTTCTGCTTCTGTGGTCAAATTCTGACTGATAAAACACTTTTGGGATGGTGATATTTAATCCAAGTATCACACACAACACAGTCAATTATCTAGCATAAAATAGCAGCATGCGGCATAACAGGGTTTACACTGAAACCAGTGGCTGGCTTCAAATTGCATTACTAGCCTTATAAGTTTGGGTCAGTTATTTTACCTCATTTTTTCCCCCTTCACCATTAAAATGGGAATAATAGTAGCATACGGTTGTTTTGGAAATTAAATGAGATGATACTCTTAAACCTTAAAACACTCAATTTCACACATAGTGAGTGCTCAGATGAAATTGTTATCACATACAATATGGTCAATTATTCAGAATAAAATGGAATTAATTCAATTCTACTTTCTAGGTCTTTCCTACACTCTACAGAGGAGAAGAAAGTTATTGTGAAAGAGGTCTAATAAGATTGAATCAATGAGAAAAATGTTATTACAACACACTGACTTCCAGCAGCTCCTCAAATTCATTATTTCCCTCTCTCTTGAGGCCTTTGTGGTTCCACTGCCTGGAATTTTCTCTCCACTTAACTCTTTCCCTCTTTCAAGCCTGAGCTCTAGGCAAGGGGTCTTCCCAATGACCTACACAGAGCACTTCCCCAGGTGCCAAAGCAACTTTGACTTTTCTTTCTAGTCCTTAGATAGCAATTCGGTATTTGTTTGTGTGGTTGTTTAATTAATGTCTCTTCTCCACTAACTTAACAATCTCTACTAAGGCAAGGATCAAGCCGGTGCTGCTCATGCTTGTATCTCTGATGCCTAGGACAGGGCAGTGGTGCACACCGTGGGCGAAGAAAGCCCAAAACGTGTTTGGTGACAATCCAGCAGGTCTCAACACAAGAGTAGTTACAAATTCTCAAACAACATTAATTTCTAGTTACTTCAGGAATTTTAAAATGTGTTTTGCATCATAGCCAGAAGCAGAAGAAGAGAAAGCTCATGAACTCAACAACGTTTACAAAACCTTCCCCACTAAAAAAGTTTAAAAGTTACTGATTTAACATTTCAATAATATGATCCAGAAGTCATCACCAGATATAGTGAAAATGCCTTTCATTAATCATTTGAACTATTCAAGATAGAATAGAAAACTGTGCGTCTGAAACTGGCTGGCGTCTTCCTGATTTGATTCTACAGGGTGAAATCCTGTAACTGGGATCATCATCTCACAATTTTCTAGAATTCTATAGTTTGGGGTTTTATGTAGGATTCATATCAGAGACCAGGGTCCTAAGTGTGGCTGACTTAGCAACAGAATGAAAGAGCCACATACTTCAGGAAATCTTATAGGAACTTCTGTTCGCTCAGGAGGTAGAAACAGTGGGTGGGGAGGATGGTCGTCATTGTGTGGAAGCTCAGGGGTCACTCAGAGGAACACTGATAACAGGAAAGACATACAAAACTGGAGTCTAACTAAATATGAATATGAAGATAAAATGACTGCATAAATTAACATGTTATATTTCAGGTCTAACTCAAAACCTTCAGACCAATAACATTCAATTTTATTTGTACTATGATGATAAATTATTGTTTCTTATATGTTGAGTGAAAATAATTATACAGATTAATGTAATAGGTGAATATCTTGATATCTTAATGCCTACAAGATGAACATACCCAAATCGATCCTGCCATAAATAATAAAAATATATAGGCTTGGATCTCAAATGTCTTTTTCAATGTAAAAAAGACATTTAAAATTTGATATGTTCAAATTGAACATAAAACATCTTAAAAATGTCTTTCTAACACATTTTCTTAAGACACAGATGGAGAAATTGGGGTGAAAAAAGAAAATATATTAAGTGCTATAACAGAATTATATCTAAAACTGAAATTACTTCTTTGGTAAAAAATTCATGATCTAAAAGCATACATCACAAAAAACTTTTTTCATTATGTACCAGGGGAAAGGTCAGATATATGAACAAAGATGATACATGAGAATAACATTAAAGTAAAACAAAAAGAAACCTAAAGTGTAATTCAGCCATTTTTAAAGGGCTCTCTCTGTTTTATTTTTATTGGTTCTTCAGCATTATACTGCATGTTGTATGCAATCCAACTTTTCAACTCAATGCCCTTATAATCCACTTTATTGACCCCAAGGCCACTTCTGCCTGCTCAGTGTTCCAGCCTATCTCCTCTTCTCACCTCTCTTATTACTCAATTCTTACAAAATCAAGTACTCTTCAGCTTGCCTTCTTGCACTTCAGATTAATCATCTTCATTTATCCTTGACTTGCACAAGCTACAGCTATCTTGCCATCCCACTATTTCCAATGCTCGTTTTAATAGCAAGAGTGCTTACAAGTCATTAAATAACAACACAATTAAATGTGCACAAGAGGGACTACATCTGGCACCTAGTCTATCTGGTCCTTGATTGAAGCGTGAAGCTTGCTCTGTCTGAATAACAAGGTTAATCTAACAAAGCCTAACCCTATCGATGAATTATCTGTAAAACTCCAAGTGTACCACAGTTCAGTGTTGAGTGGATGCTCTACAAAAATGTCAATAGACTCAATAAGTACTTAGTTACTAACATAAACAATGTTAAAATATGATATTTAACTGCCTAATAAGTGGGAAAGGCCATGAGATTGGTAATTTTTAAAAAAATAAAACCTTCAGTGAAACCACCTGTAATACTACCCAGCAGTACTCTAAAGTTCCAGGAGAACTACCTGGGAATGTCCACGTCTCTGTCATTTTATACCAACAAAGTCCGTAAAGCAGTCTATTTACTAGAAACAACCTTGTTTCTAGTCAAGAGAATGGGGTATATAAACATGAATATGAAAGTTATGCCACAAGTCCAGGTCACCTATGTTAAGATAAAATATAACTTGGAATATCCACTCTTGTCACTCAAGAGCAGCAGCTACTGGCACAAATAAAAAGAACCTACAAGACACAGAGTAATTCAGCTCGATATTTTATTAATTAAAGACTTACAGAGCACTTAATACATGCCAGGCACTATTTTAAGTACTTTACAAATATTAACTTATTTAATCACTCCAAGACATTTACCACTAAAAGAGATTAATTGACATAAACCTTACTCCAAGATGCAGAAGGATCTACTTCATTAGTTTGAGGCACAGATTCTATTTTAGCCAACAGAGTCCAAATCTGTCCCTGGCCAACATCTGGAAAGAAACTAGTATTATAATTCATTCTAACTTAGTGAACCACAAAATGAACGTGGAAGAAATCCTGAAAGGCAGTTTCCCAAGAAAGAGTTCTTTCCCAATAAAAAGAAATTTAAATTTTATAATCAGTGCAATGTGAATAATCTATACTAATAGCAAAGGAGTCTTGCTATTTCCTTTATAAACAGGAAATCGCTTATGCTAGGTTTTTATTTTAAGCACGCATTAAAACTATGATTTTTCACAAGATGAAAAAATGACTTTCTGCCAATCACACTGACATGCTCCTCAACAAATGGCACTAATAGCTGTGACAAGAGTGAACCTGTCTGAGCAGAGCTTTTTAAGAAGGATCTAGACCAGCCATCAAAAATACTATTTTATCTATGTGGGGCCCACGCTAAATTCTGCTGCAATAAAAGCTATTAGATGATTTAAGTGACTACTTTATTATGATGGATTTTCATCTATTAAAAGAATATATTTAAGTGTTTTTAATATTGCTTAGAAACAGAAAATATGGAGAAAATAAGAAAGTGTAACCATGTCTGGAAGATAAAATATTTTGTTTCTTCATATTTTTCCTGAATAAATTAACTTTGCAAATTTACTCAATTGATTTATATATTTCAGATGCTGACTTACATGTATCATATAACATCTCTTTGGCTTATTTAATTTTAGAGTCTCAAGACAATTAATGTAATTTCTATATTAACATCCCCATTTTCATTTTCCCCATCCCAATCAACTCCCTTCTGTAATGAACCCTCACGAACAGAGATACCTATTTAATATTTTCTAATATGGATATGTGCAGAAAATATACAAAAGAGAAGGGTAATTAGCATTTTTTTTTCTATTTGTAATTAAAAAAAACTTTTTTTCTGCTTTTTCTCCCCAAGTCCCCCCGAGTACATAGGTGTATATTTTAGTTACGGGTCCATCTAGTTGTGTAAAACAATTTTTAACTGTGGCAAAATACACATAAGATTTCCCATATTAACAATTTTTTTTTAAAGGTTGGCACCTGAGCTAACACCTGTTGCCAATCTTCTTCTTCTTTTTTTTTTTCTTCTCCCCAAGGCCCCCCAGTACATAGCTGTATATTGTAGTTGAAGGTCCTTCTGGTTATGCTACGTGGGACGCCACCTCAGCATGGCCCAATGAGCAGTGCTAGGTCCGCGCTCAGGATCTGAACTAACGAAACCCTGGGCTGCTGAAGTGGAGCATATGAACTTAACCACTCAGCCACGGGGCTGGCCCCCCTTCTTAACCATTTTTAATACTGTTCAGTAGTGTTAAATATATTCACATTATTGTACAATCAATCTCCAGAATTTTTTCATATTGCAAAGCTGAAACTCTGTACCTATTAAATAATTACTCCCCATGCCCCTTCCTTCAGCCCCTGGCAACCACGATTCCACTTTTTATTTCTGTGAGTTTGACTATTCTTGATACCTCACATAAGTGAAATCATACAGTATTTGTATAATAAATACACACATAATATCCTCAAGGTTCACCCATGTGTAGCATGTGTCAGAAGTTCCCACGTATTATTCCATTGTATGTATGTACTGCATTTTCTTTATCCATTCATTCATCGATGGGCATGTAGGTTGCTTCTACCTTTTGGCTATTGTGAACAATGTTGCTATGAAAGTGTTATGAAATATCTTGAGATCTGCTTTCATTTCTTTTGGATAGCCAGAAGTGGAAATGCTGGATCATATGGCAGTTCTACTTTTAGTTTTGGGGGGAACCACCAAACAGTTCCCATAGAAGCTGCATTATTTTACATTCCCACCAACAGTGCAGAAAGGTTTCAATTTCTCTACATTCTTGCCAACACTTCTTATTTTATTTCTTTCCATCCTAATGGGTGTGAAGTGGTAGCAGTAAATTTTTTTAAGTGGATTTCTTAGCTAGTAAGAAAAATATGATGAATACAAAATACAAAATTACTAAGTACTGTTTATAATGATAACAAAGCTAACCAGAGAAGAACCATATTATAAGCAAAAAAGTGAAAGCCTTTTCTTATTCAATAATATAAAGAATTAAGGAACAATAATTTCACTGGTCACTATATTCTAAATGTAAATACGCATATGTCATTTTCTTGGTTCATAAGATTTTCTGAATGATCGGTTATAACAAATATCAGGCATAGTAAGCTCCCTTCAGTCAGAATGTCATTCAGGAGAAGGACAAGACAGTGACAAATCAGACTGATGCTCAATGAGTTTTATTGGCTCACAGAGCAATGAAGAGATGGGATACATGAAGTCAAAGGGAAATACATGTATCCAATTATGGGAATTTAGGGGTAAAATTTAAAACCCATGAAAACTTAATTTTAGAAACTGCTATGGTAATAGAGCGGAAAGAAACGGACTTAGAGAAATATTGCCAACTGATTTTCAACAAAAGTGCAAAGGCATTTCTGCAGAGAAGGACAGCATTTTCAACAAACGTTGCTCAAAAAAATAAAACACCCATATGTAAGAGGAAAAAAAAAAAAAGAACCCTGACCTATACCTCATGCTATACAAAATTTGACTCAAAACAGACCACAGATCCAAATATCAGATGAAAAAGCATAAAGTTTCCAGAAGAAAAAACAGGAATTAATCTTTGTAACTTGAGTTAGGCAAATAGTTTCTAGATACTATATCAAAAGTACAAATCATAAAGGAAATACATTAACCAACTGGACTTCATGAATATTAAAAACTTTTGTTCTGTGAAAGACACTGTTAAGAGGAAAAAAAGACAAGTCACAGCCTGAGAGAAAGTATTTGAAAATCATATATCTGACACAGGTCTTGTAACAAAAATATTTTTTAAACTTTCAAAAGTCAATATCCCAATGAAAAAACAGGCAAAAATATTTCCATACACACTTCATCAAAGAAAATATACAGATGGCAAATAAGCATTGATAATCAACATCATTAGTGATCAAACACAAATTAAAACCATGAAATACCACTAAACTCCTCTTAGAACGACTTAAAAAAAACTGACAATACTAAGTGCTGATGAAGATGTAGGGCAATTGGAACACTCATACACTGCTGGTGGGAATGTCAAATGTACAGACACTTTGGAAAATAGTTCGACAGTTTTCTTTCAAAGTTAAATATATATACATACGATATCATACAGGTATGTCATTTCTGGGTATTTACCCAAGAGAAATGAAACCTCATATTCACACAGAAACCTATATGTACATGTTTATAGCAGCTCTATTTATAATTGCCAAAAAGAGTAAACAACCAGATATGGTATTTCATTGTTGTTTTGATTTGCATCTCCCTAACAAGTAATGATGTTGAGCATCTTTTCATGTGTTTACTGGCTATTTATGTATCTTCTTTAGAAAAATGACCATTCAGATGCTTTGCCCATTTTTTAATTAGGTTATTTGCCTTGTTCTTTTTGAGTTATGTGTTCTTTATATATTCTGGATAAAAGTTGCTTATCAGATAGATTTGCAATTTATTTTTCAGTTTATACGTTTTCCTTTCATCTTCTTGACGGTGTCCTTTGAAGCACAAAAGTTTGTGGGTTTTTTGTTTTATTTATTGAGGTAACGTTGGTTTATAACATTATAAAAATTTCAGGCGTACATCATTATATTTCAATTTCTCTGTAGACTACATTATGTTCACCACCCAAAGACTTGTCACCGTTCGTCACCATACACATGTGCTCTGTCACCCCATTCTCCCTCTCCCCTCCCCACATTGCCTCTGGTAACCACCAATCTAATCTCTATCTATGTGGTGGTTGTTTTTATTTTCTACTTATGCACGAAATCACATGGTAATTGACTTTCTTCGTCTGACTTATTTCACTTAGAATAACACCCTCAAGGTCCATCCTGTTGTCACAAATGGCAAGATTTCATCTTTTTTATGGCTGAGTAGAATTGCATTGTGTATATATGAAGTCCAATTTATCTATTTTCTTTCTTTTATTGCCTATGCTTTTGGTGTCATATCCAAGAAACCACTGCTTAATCAAAGGTCAAAAAGATTTGTTCATATGTTTTCTACTAAGGGTCTTATAGTTTTAGTTCTTATATTTAGTCTAAGATAATTTATGTTTTAGATGGATACATTTATGGGAATGCAGGGGTTACTGTGCACACATATGTTTCCTACTTTTGTCTGGTGAGAAGGCCTACATGTGAAGGGTGCACCGAAGTAGTGAGTACACACAGTGTACATATCTGGGTTTCTAAATACCGTTCTCCAATAAAAGTAACCAAGCCTCCTTAAAAAAGAGGTTGATTTCATGCACCAGGGCAGGGAAACCACCAGATGAGCCTGGAGCACACTGTGGTTCCAGGAAGTAAAGAAATGCTCATAAAAGAATGGGAGTACATCAAAGGCCACAGGAGCCTACCTGAAAGGGTTTGCAGTGGCCAATGCTGGAGCAGTTTGAGCGAGAAAATAAATAACAATGATATTGAATAATAAACCATGGAGTAAAATAAACCCATACTGATAAAAATTATTAGAATAAGAAATAATTGGGAGAGAAGAGACAGATATTCCTTAAAGAAGGATTCCAATTAAATGTAGAAGGAATGAAAGAAAGAGAAAATCACCATTAGAACTCCACAGATTTTGTTACAGGCAAGATCCACTAATGAATGTCAAAATTGGTGGGCAAATCCTTGAGGAGAAACATGCTATTTGCATAATCTGAAATCATCTCCCCTGAGATGCCTATTAATTAAAAAGGGGAAAACAGCAAGTTTGTAGTAGAGAAATATGAAGACACCTCCTTACTCAACTGATCCAGGCTGCATCATCCACTATACGGTACCCCTGATGGCTGCACATCTATTCTGGGGAATTCTTAAAAAATCTCAACTGAATCACGAGTAAACATCAGACTAATGCAAAATAAGGGACATTCTACAAAGTAACTCATCCATATTCTTTAAAAGTGTTAAGGACAGGAAAGACTGAAAAAGTGTCATGGATTGGACAAGACTAAGGAGACACAAGAACTGATGGGCATGTTGGTTCCTGAGCAGAATTCTGGAAGAGAAAGATGACATGATGGAAACACTGGTGAAACCTGAATAAAGAATACAGTTTGGAAGGTAGTGTTGTACTAATGCTGGTGTCCTTGGTTTTGGTAATTGTACTTTGGTTTTATAGGATGCTAACATTTGGGGAAGTTGGAGAGAGGATATGTGGGAACTCTCGGTACTATCTTTTCTGGAAGTTTAAAATTATTTCAAAATAAAAACCTACAACAAGGAAATCTTACTAAATGGTAATTTTGCTCATTAAAAATAGAAATAAAGCTGCAAACAATAATGTGCATTTTTTCATCTTCTGAATTAAATTTCAAAGCTTATTAAACAGTATATCTAAATTTCCCTCATAATTTGAAAGAATTTATAATACTTTTCTTCTCTAAATGACTTCAATGGAAACAGTAACCTGTTATGTAGCATCAGCAGTAGGACTTGTCAACACCTATCTTGTTTCCCTCATATAAAATTGCATTTTAGTTGGGGTCAAGATACATCAGTGAGGGTGTGTAAATTTTTAAAATATATAAATTATATTGAATTAAACAGTTGATAAAAAGTCTATATAAAAATAAAAGACACATCAATCACCTGATAAAATCATACTGCCCCCACTATAACTTTCTACAATTTTTTTCCCTTAAAATTTTGATAAATGAAGTTGTCAGGGAGGATAAGATCACAATTTCGTTTCCTTTTTTTTAAAAAAAAAAAACTATTCTAACTTTCAGAGTTCAGTTAATGAATGCAGCAAATGTTGGTCCAGACAAGATCACAATTTTGCCTGCTGATGAGGTCACCATCCTGTCATGTGCCTGTATAACCTTGCAGCAGCAAGGAAAGAAGTCTAAAGGAAAGTTTTAATGTGGCTCTGAATTATACAGCTAATTATGCTTAGCTAGGCCTCCAAGAAAGAAGAGGCTAGAGTTTTTCCTGGAAAAAAATTAACCACCAGTTTAAAACTTGTCTTTAAGATCATGTAGTGAGGGGACGAGCCTGAGTGCTCTGAGCCTGCAGTTCACCAAAACTGACTGAACGGAGTCACAGGAATTTCAGATATCTTTAGCCAATGCTATTAGGTGTTACTAACAAAAGCTGTGTTTTGATTGTGTACTTGGACTTTATTTTAAATGTTGTGAATGCCATAAAGGACCTCACAGACCACTAAAATCTACACCAGAAAGGACATTATTTCAGGATATTCTTTTTTAAAAAATAGTTTTTAAAATATAGAGTATAAGAGATAACATACAAAGAGTAAAAATAATTCAAATAAATTACGTCATAAGTTTCCACTCTGAAAAAAAGTTTTATATAGACCTTTTCTAGCCCTAACTTTGCCTATGTGCTGAGACCATCATGCTAATATATATACGACTACTAATACATGTACACATTTACAGAGGTATGAGATCCATTACTCTTAAGAGCAATGTGAAATAAATGCAAAAAAAATCGTTCGAGTCCTTTCTGTCTACTTTCCTGCTATTAAAACAGCAATAACAAGCCCAACACATTTTTCCTTTAAAGAAAATCTCAATACCAATGATGATTTTCAAAGCTCTTTCCTAGTATTATTTAATTTGAACCTCATATTCAGAAGAAAGGCTAAACACTGTTATTCATGTTGCAGTTGAGAATGCACACAGAACAGCTGAGGGACCTGTGTAAAGTCACGCATCTCACCCACAATAAGGCCAGGACACTAAAACCTAGTTCACCTGATTCCATCCATCCATCCACCCACCCGGCTCTGCCCTAGGCAGAAGTACGACTGTGAAAACATTTATCCTGGTGGCTTTTTTTTTTTTATTATATTATGCCATGCTACTTCCTAGTACATGTTTTCAGATTATCTGAAGTCTTAAAACTCCAAACTGTTGAGGCTCCCATGATAAGAATTTCATTAACTCAGAGATGCCCATTTTTTTTAAAGCTCTTGTAAATGCTGAATTATGTAACTGGAAAACTGTCGCAGACAAACGGGTATGGATTTCACTCGGCCACACTGTAGTTATATATTCTCCTCAGGCAAGCTAACCTCCTGAAAATTCATTTTTAAAATCAGGAAATTGAGAATAACACCTACCAAAGAGATTTGTTTTGAAGATTTAATGGCCCAGAGAAAAGCCTGGCACAGACACTATTGCTACCCTTCCTCTTTCTCTCTTTGTAAGTGAAAATGCAAAACGTGACAGCATAGGGTAAGGAAGTTCTTCAGTACTACACATGACTCGCCTGAAATAGGAAACCATACATAAGTACAATTCGGATGACGCCAGAACAATTAGGACTGCCCTCCTGCAGGACTGAGAGACAGAAGAGGCAGAAGGGTGGACCAGAGAGACATACGGTGGCAAATATTTCCTTAATCCTGATCCACACTGTTAAGCAGATGAAGGAAGTTTTTTAGACAGATTGAAGAAACGTTGGAGAGAACGTACTTATTGTTAAGCAGATTAAATTTTAAAATATTTAAGAATGTTTAATTGGAACATTTTTAAAAAACCTATTTCAGTATACTACTCAATAAAAGAGAAATAGTGCTGAGTTCAGAGGGTCTGCTTAACTTATCAGTAAATAGTATATTTACTGATAAACAACCACAAATGAGATGATCCTGGATAGCAATTACATTACTGAAAAAGTAGGCTGATGAAAAACACTGCTGTGACATTACTCACCCATTGACTATAAAGTATGTAAGAGAGTTAGTTCTGAACTTAGGAGCTCCAACAGGACTGACAGTGAGAAAGCACGTGAAGAGAAGGGCAGTTTCCAAAATATCAAATCCGCCAGGCCATGACGGACACTGAGGACACCACCCTACAGAAGACGCTAGAATATTTTAGACAGGAGTCAGAAAGGAACAAAAACATTTAGCAGGCAGTTAAGAAAAGGAGTAAATTAACCCATGGATGATGTCTGAGGTTAAAGAACCAAATTGTTGAAGTGTTAATTATTTTAGGAAGTCTTTTGTTAGTGGTGAAGTATCAGAAGACTGGAAAACAAGGAATCCAGTCTGAAGGGTAAAAAGAAAGAGGGGAGAGGCTGAAAATTACAGAGCTGTAAGGATAACATCTATATTAGGAAATAAATTCGAGATGATACTTATGGATGAGCTTAATGATACATTTGGAGAAGTACAATTTAATAGGAGTGAGTCAGCATGGATTTACCAAAGGCAATCATGTCAGAAAAAATTTAGTTCCTTTTTAGGTTGAAGTAATAATTGGTTTATGTAAGGGAGAGCCAATGAGAAACTGTCAGGATTTTCGGAGATTTTTGGACCTTTTCACGAAATGAATTATTGTACAAAATGTCATGACATGTGTCAGAGCATCCAAGTAACAAAAGGGGATGAAAGTAACAGGGTTAAAAATAGAGGGCCAAGGAATTTGGGAAAAGACTCCATTCTACAAGACTCTTTATATCAGAATGCTAATGTTTTTAATTAACGATGAAGATTTTTTATACTAGGAAATTTGAATATACCGCTAAATGAGAGGGAATGGTTAAGATACAAAAGTCTACAGCTGTTTTATCTTAACTGCGATTGATTAAGCAAATAGGCTCAGAGGTGGAATATGAAATTCAACCTGCGTAAGTATAAAGTGATGCATGGGATAGAATTAAGGCCTACATTATGTACAGTTTAAATGGCACTGGATCAGTTACCATTGGAAAGAAAAAGGATTTGGAGTTTTGATAAGAGCCAAACTTTCACATTCTTATCCTTATAACTGGGTTAGAGAAAAATGCTATGGAATGCAGTTGAATAATACATTTTATAAGGAAGAAAAAAATTATCTTAGAGAAGATGAAAATCCCAATTTGTGAAGAGAGTCTGATAGATTCATGTGCTATCACACTGCACATGTAATAATCTAACGTATATTTTTAAATGGTTAAGTCTTAATATATGAGAACTGATGAAAATCATACCAACTCAAATATGATTAAAAAACTATGACAGTGGAAAACTAAGGAAATTAGGGAAAATATCATGTCATCACTTAATGCTTAATTTCCCCTGAAAAGAGAACACCATTTGATCACTACCTTTACAAAAGACATAAACATTTACTACATTGAAAGTCCCAGTTTCTCAGAGGAAAACAAAAAATAAATCAACTTCCTGGTCTCAACGCAGTGCTCATAATATGGGAAAGTGACCACTCCACATCTGGGTCTTCGAGGGGGCATTTATCCACAAGCAATGAGCATTACTTCAAGAGCAAACAAGCTCTCTGAGCTGCAGACACATAACTACAAGTCTGTCACTTGGACCTCATGAGACGAGACAGCCCTCTCTTCTCAGGCACAAGCAGCAGAGCCTCAGAATGCTCGCCTCTGCCCTCTCCTTGGCTGCTCCATCTTCACGCTCCCTGCTCTCAGGTTAGGTTTAAAGCATTCTGCGACATAACCACCCAAGTCCGATTAAAGGTCACTTGTACTGCACACACACAGTGTATTTAATTCTCTCTCAAGGTGTAGCGAATGAACGTGAAACTTATTCCTGGATAATAGAGACGGTAGAAATACAGTTGCTAAAAATACAAAGATCATTTTTGAGGTGAAATGAATTTCACTAAATAAAAAAATTATAATGTACAATGACAAAAATAATTCTGGTCACTTTTAATTTGATATTAATTTTGTGACGATTAATGTGATTGTAAAATTTCATTGTATTCTATCTAGAGTGGACTTAAATGAACCTCTTTAGAAATTTGGGGGGTAAAGGAATCCTGTTTTGTGTTTTCTTTAAGTACATACAGAAAGTGCACAACTCAAGGAAGAGCTTGAAGAACTTTCTCCAACTGAACACGATCGTGTCTCAACGTGGGGATGAGCAACAGAACATCAGTAGCACCTGCAGTCCTCATCCCAGGGACCGCTGCCGCCAAGGGAAAAACACACGCTGGTTTCCAACACCAAAGATTAGTTTTGGCTGCTTTTATATTTAATAAAAATGGAATCATACAAATACCCTCCTTTGTGTTTGGCTTAGTTCCTCCAATGATACAACTGTTACTCACATTCTTGCTTTAGTTGTAGCTCACTCACTCTCATTGCTGTAGAGTGCTCCATGAGGTAAATACACCACCTGTATACATTCTACTTGATGGACACTTGGGGAGTTTCGATTTTTGACTATAATGACTATACCAATATTATATTAAGTATAAATACTAAAGTAAAAGACTATTTCACATAAAAGATTAAAATGGTCAGAGCAGATAAAGAAACAAAACGCAGCTGTATGCAGCTTATAAGGAAGCTGGTGCAGCTATACCAATATGAAGCATAGTCTGATGGCAAGAAGTATTACTACAGATAAGAAGGAACATTTCATAATTATAAGGGAATACATATATATTCTTTATCATAGGAGTGTATGTGCATAAAACAATCCTAAAGTTGCGAGTATCCAGTGATGTATTTTCAAAATACATAAAGCCAAAATTAACAGAATTAAAAAGAAAAATAGACACATTCACAATCATAGCAGGCAACTTTAATATCCCTCTCTTAGTTGATAGAGCCAGCATAAAAACATTGGTAAGAATACAGACAGTCTGAACACCACAGTGAACTAACTTGACATGAATGATATACAGGGAACTAGAATATGGCCCCGAACAACACCATTATTTGCATTCCTTTCTAGTAACTCTCAAACATCTACCAAAACTCACCATATGCAGGGCATAAAGTGTAAACAAATTTCAAAGGATTGGAATAATTAAGATTATGTTCTGTAAGCACAGTAGATGTAAGCTAAAAATCAATTTATGTTATCATTTCAATAGTTAACAAAAAGATAACTAGAAAATCTCAAACTGCCTGAAAATCGAATACTACATTTCTAAATAACCCACTTTTATTTTAAAAATAACCACTGTTCCCTTGTTTTTTGAAACAAGCAACAAGCAAAATTAAAGCTCACATATACCCTTCAATTCTCTGGAGTATGACACGGAAAATGATACCCAAATCATTTTTCTAGTTCCTCAAATTAACTGAGAAAAAAGACAGTGAATCATCAACAGAAGCAACAGAGAAGGAGAAAACCAAGCAACCATGGGTGAAAGTTAACACACTGTATTCCCTCTTGGGGATCATAAAAAAGCTGTGTCGTGGGCATCACTCTCCTCCTCCTACAAAGGGGAAACTGAGGCCCACCGAGTTCAAACAAAGTTTCCAAAGTCATTTAACAAAGGTATGAGGGCTGAAGTCAAAATCTAGCCCCCCAAAAGGCTGCACCCACAGAAACACAGGATGCTACAGCTGGGAGGGTCTTTGGAGATTGCTAATTCAGACTCCTAACGTCACTGATAAGGAATCTGAAGCTCAGAGATGTCCAGAGATCTGCCAGCCTTACAAAATGGCACACAGGGATGTGACTCTCGTCTCCATGGAACTCAGGTTCCATGGTCTTTGCATAAATTACACCACCTACATCACTGTAGGCACATCTCAACGTGGACACACTCAGGGAAGCACACAGCCACAGGAAAATCTCTCTGCAGAACTGTTTTCCAACAAAAAATAAAATACCTCATTTTTTTTTTGAGATTCGCACCTGAGCTAACATCCGTTGCCAATCTTCTTCTTCTTCTTTTTTTTCTTCTTCTCCCCAAAGCCCCCCAGTACATAGTTGTACATTCTAGTTGTATGTCCTTCTGGCTCTGCTATGTGGGATGCCGCCTCAGCGTGGCCTGATGAGTGGTGCCATGTCTGCGCCCAGGAACTGAAGTGGTGAAACCCTGGGCCGCCAAAGCAGAGCACCCAAATTTAACCACTCGGCCACGGGGCCGGCCCCCAAAATATCTAATTTTAATATATAAATTTCCAAATACTATCTCAACTAAAATTTAAAATACCCCACATGACACTATTCACCATCTTTTCTGTTGCTGTTGTTTAATGGTCTTCTAGATGTTTGATAGACATGGTATAGCCAAGTCAGGATCAGAGTGATTTTGTTTGTTTGTTTTTGGTTAGTTTTAACCTCAACCTTTTATTAAAAGAATTGCATGATATGCTTCACTGAGTTTGGTAACAGAAGTCTCAACACATGAATAGCATACAGATACCAGAGAACGCAGCTGACAGTATCCTTGAGGACAGCGCACACCCCACTCTGAAGACCTTATGCCACTGTGGTACCACCCACCAGGGGTTCAACAACTGTGGTGCCCAATTCCACTACTAAGCAATATGGAATGAAGAGCAGCAACAGTTTGACTCGGTATCTTATTTTTCTATGAAGGAAGGCTCGTTTCACATATCCTTAAATGTATTACAGATGATTCAGAATTAAAAGGTTAAAAAGTCAGTCAGTCTAAAAAACTACCATTTTAAAGTTTTCTCTTAACCTAGCTAACTTTATCCAAGCAAAACTATTACTGAAGAGCAATACTGCCACGAACAGAGAGGAATAAACAACTGACCCTCCATATACACCACATGGATTTTGTTTGTGAAAATACTGAGGAATCCTACTATACTTAAGCAGAAAAAAGTTTCTAACAGAACTATAAAAATATAAACAGAAAACTAGAATTATACACACATGAGCATCACACACATACACAAGAAAACTAGGATAGTTTCCCTCAAAACTTTGGTACCCTAATGACATCTCAAAGCATATCCCCAAGGAACATTTGCATCCCCAGTGCAGCAATACTGTAAGCAAAGTTGTCTATCCTTTCGGTGCAGCAAAACAAAAGAAACATAAATTCTATGGTCTGCAATTAGCTTCCTCCTCCTTTCTTTGGTATTTACTTCATTTACAAGTTAGAGATACTTTATTTTAAGGAAATAACCCATCTTTAATGTCTAATTGGAGCAATGTGGGGGACAGACAGAAGAGTTCAACACTGCACCTTGAGAAGCAGGTATAGCAAAACTACCTTGGAAAGTGGTACTTTGCTGACAACTACCATCAATCTAGACTGTTTTGCTTGGCTGTTTCCTGAAGAACCTCTTTTCATAGGTAGTATTTCTGGCATCTGTATTGTCATGCATTCATATTAATGAAGAACCATAGGTACGCATGGCCAGAAGATATTTCAACTTGACTTTATCGGTTTTTGTGAACTAAACGTGATAAACTGTCAAGTTCGAAACCTTTTCAGTAACAACCTCACCAAATTGCAAAGAGTGCTGACCTCTGTTTTTCTTTTTCAAAAACAGCCCTGGATACAACAGAGATTACTAGGTCCAACATTCTACCATTACTTTAAAAAGTTTATCATATGAGTATAAACAGAGAAACACATCAGCAAAAAATGAATAATAACCTTATATGCAAACATTGTCAAATGCATTAAGAATATTATTCTGACTCAAATTACTCACTAAGTCTGTTTCCTTTAATGTAGAAATTAGATAAGTAAATACTGTTTATATATTTTACAAATGAAGTCTTGCATTTGGGATGGGATTCCCCATGACTTTCAAACACTGTCACATCTCCAGCATCACCAACACCCACTATCCCCTCTGCACTGGTCTTACCAGGCATGAAAGGGACTGTGCTAACAACTTCATAGCGATTATCACTTTAAATTCTCCCAATGATCCTTTGAATAGATACTACCATGCAGATTTACATAGGAGAAATCTGAGGCATGAAGAGGTCTGTCTGCTTGAAGTCATAAGGTCAATAAGGGACAAAGTAGAGTTTAAATGTAGCTCTAACTGATCCCAAAGCATCTGTTAAAACATCCTCTACACCAACCAGCGTGATTTAAATACAGTACTGTTCGGGCTACATTAGGGAACTTTTTCTCAATTTCCTTCAGGGTAAGTATTTCCTCAAATAAGTCCCCATACGCATGATCCATCATTTTCTTGTTCTGCACAGTAAGAATACAACACTCAAGGCATACTTGTTAATTAAACAAAAAGCTGGGCTACAGGAATAAGCCTGCAGTTGTTGCTACATCTCTGATTCTTCCAGAATCTGATTTCTAATCCATCCAGGTTGGAATAATCTTAGCAGCCTCTGCCATCACCAACATCCCCCTAAAATCCATGTGACGAGCTCCTCCTGATTCTAGGCAATGAGCGGCACTATGTTACCCCATCCAAGTTGTTCTGCTCTCTCTCCTCAGTCAGATTCTCTTCCTTTCCAGGTATTCACTGGAAAACGGTGGTACAGAGGGATAGGGAATAACATTTTAAATCACAAACATTATTTTTTTAATTAAAAATTTTACCAATTAGTCAAAATATGAAGCTGAAACAACTATCATTTCAGTTCAACTGTGTTCTGAATATTTGCTGTTATTAACTTTGTTGTCCTGGGATAATTATTTTGGCATTATTTGCTCTTGATAAAATATAATTGAAAAGACCTGTTTTCATGGTTGACTGGGATATGACTGGAACGCATTTTTTTATAAGTCTTGAAGCAGATACTACCACATACCCGACTATATTAAAACACATGATGGTAATGCACAAACAGCATTAAAACATTGTGATGAATGAAACGAAACCCTCTTAGAAAGCACAAGCATCTTGACAGCCTCAGCCCCTTACCGGCGTGCAGGTAGGCCAGGTCAGGGTTTTCGATGTCAGGGTGCTGCTCTTTCAGGTGGTTGCGGAACTCCACAGGGACGTTGGTTCCATAGTCACACTTGGGGCAGTTGTACATCTTGACTCCCTCGTGTTTGCCAGTGTGTAATATGTGTTTGCGGATATTTTCAGCACAGTTTGACCTACCAAGTAAGAAAGAAAGTAAACTGAATTAAGGTCAAATCAATAACATTAGACCACAAATAACGACATTAGCTGACACGTAGGCCTTACTATGTGTCAAGTACCATTCTGAGTGTTGTACTCATATAATAATTAACTTGTATAATATATTAATCCCATGAAGCTCGTAGTTTTTTTTAACCCTGGTGCTAATTTTTAAGTTGGTCTTTTACCTTTGCGATTCAAATCTATGCAGAAGCAATTCATTCTGCCCTTTTATGCAAAATCCCAGATTCTATGATTTCAATATCAAATTATTCTGATACCACTTGAGGGCAGTGAAGGAGTTTCCTTAACCCCTGAGAACACACTCTTCTCCACTGAGGAGAGGTACAAAGGAAGCACTGTCACCTCCACTGAACGTAGAAAATTAAGGAAACAAAGAAGCTTTGCCTTTTAAGTTCTCTCAAGTGAGCTGCTTATAAGTAAGGGTCTAAAACAGTTTGGAGATAGAAAAGTACCTAGAAACAGTCCCTCAACCCCATGTTTTGGTAATGTGTTAAGTGCCGGTGAGTTTTCTGTGTTGGTGTAGGTTTTTAAGAGTGATGGACTAAAAAATACAATGGAGGGCCTTTACATTGTACACCAAATTGCCCCTGAAAACAGAAGTAGGTTCCTCTCCCACTGTTTTCCTCCAGATTCAGAAATGCAAGGCCTGAAATGACCAGAAAACTGGGAAAAGGATGCTGCTCTGTGAGGCAAACTGTTCTGTCTCTTCCTTCATCCCTCTCGGCATCTTTGCATCAGACTCCGCAAATAGAGCCTTGCGGAACACACATACACAGCTGTTTTTCTCTTTCATTTTTAAAACAGTAATAAAAAGAGCCCTAAACAAATTTAAGCAGGTGGTGGTGGTGGTGTTAGGGTTACCTAGAAAGAAACAAAAAATCAGGCTGGCCTCAGATTTCCTACAGAGCAAAATGAAATGCCAGAGAGAAAATCGAGCAACATGTTTCTCAGCATTTCCTGAAGGTACTGCTGAAGAACAAAATCCTGCAAGACGCTGGAGGAAGAAGAGAGGCCGTGACGAAGTAAGGCTGTGACGCAGTGGCCAGCAAACAGCTCACGGCACAGCAGACTGCGAAAGGCCCTACGGAGAGACCTCACGCAGCTCCACATTACCCGAGCACTTCTAACTGGAATTACATTCGGGTATAATATTCAACTGCATCATGATGTCTAGTTTGCGGGGAATGAACCCTGGGAAACACTGGTGACGAATGCAAAAATGGTTATAACCCACCAATTTTATAGCAGCTATGTTACCACTCACATATAAAGGCAACAAACGACATTAGAAATCCAGAGACTCAGTAAACATGCTATCCATTCACTCATAACAAGAGGAATATGGAGGAATATCATCTAAGCGAGGCAAAGCTCCTCAAGACTGCACTAAGAACAGTACTCCACAACTGGAGGGGCCAGGGACATCCTTTCCTACCGACATCTGGATGAAGAGGAAATGCAGGACTTCCTTCACGAATGGGTATCTTGCATCATGGGAACAGTCCTGCAACTGGATCCAAGATATTCTTTTGGAAAAGCTTCTGCTACCTCCCTCCCATCCCCAGGCAGGGTCTGTCATCGAAGGTACATGCCCAACCATATATGGTTAGAGAGATTAAGTCATACTAGTCCCTCCATGTCTAGACGAGAAAGAAACATCAGAACGCTAACAGAGCTATATAGTAATGACTATTTCTCTTTATTTCTCAAATATAGTTGAATGATTTATACATTAATGTTCACATTTTTAAAAAATTTAAAATAACCGCAAACAGCTTTCAAAAAAAGAAGAAGAAGTGAACAACAGAGACTTTCTCAGCTATTTTCAGCTCGCCTTGGCAAGGGCTGTGCCAAGCTTTGCATAGGTTTCTCTCACAACTTAGACTAAATATGCATAAGGCAGTTAGTGAACACATACATACGCAGCTTATCTCTTTCTTGTCATTACTGAATTATCAAACTTGCTTTTTATGTAAATTCTCTGTTAAGTAATAATCACTGTAATAGGGAAAAAATGAGTAAGCACCTAATTTGTTTTCCGTGCCTGCCACAGGCCTCACTGCTTCAAGGCCATCACACACTCCCTGAGAAAGTGGGTAAGACAGAATCTGAGTGCAGGTTTTCTGTTTCCAAGGCTAGTGTATTTTCAGGTACACCACAGCCCTCCTTCCCTATAGTATTTACATATCAAAGACACTGGTACATACTAAGAGAAGGGTGGGTTTGTAGAGTCTCTTAAATGTATAAATATCCTCAGAATAACAGCTCTGCATCATATTGACAGAAGTAACATAGGAAAATATCTGAAGGCGGATAAACTAATGTCCACTTTTGTGAAAATTAAAAGGAGGATCATTTTCTGAATTCCTCAACTAGCTGGGTGAACTGCTCCAAATTACTCCCTTAATTCTGCAGATTTCCCATTTGTTTTCCATGGCATCACAGATACCCCCTAAATTCACCATTGTTTACTGACATTGGGGAGTGAAAACAAAAAGCTACTACTGTACTTACTTAGTACTGTTTATTAGGACTGTCGATTCTTTGGTACCACCTATATCATTTCCTTACGGAAAAAGCTAGGCATTAAGAGTCATCAAAGACAATCACTGATCAAGCGAAGAAATTAAAATTACCAAAATATACACATTTCAATGTATGATGAGTACTTAAATGGGGGACAATACAAGCAATGAATCCTTATCTTCAGTGAAGGAAGAAAGGCCTGACTTTGAAAACAGAAGATTTTGTTTTCAAGAAGGGTCTATCTTGGACAAAAATAAACTAATATCTCTTAGTACCTAAATAGCATGTAGAATCTAACAATCAGGAGACTATGACTGAAGCAATTTAAATGGAGAAGGTAGGATTTAAAAAGGTGAAAGTCTTCTTTTTATTTAAAAATATAGGCTAAAACAAGGAAGAAGCAACGTGAAATGATATTTCTAAAGGTATTAAGGACTATTTCATGCATATATATTTATACATATATATTATTTGTGCTATATATACATACACTTAATATATTTTATCTATGTAATACTTCTGTGTATATGTATATTTATAATTCTATGTTTCATACATACACATATAAGAAACATTAAACACATGCAAACAAGAAGAAAGAATAGGCAATGTCTGCAATAAAAAAGATGCATTTCATACAGTTCATGGATAATAGAGTATATTTATGCTATCATCTGTTCTTCTGCATCTAATGTCATGTAACATAAAACTTTTTAAAATATTGGAACAAAAAGGAACTTCTCACACCTACAAAATAAAACTATTCCAATCCAAGCCTAAGAAGTCAAAGCTATAACATACAATGTCACTATCATCTAAAACAGCACACCTACAAAGGGGCAAACTTTAGTCCCTACACTTGAGAATATTATGCAACATACAGCTGAACATGTGGCAACGTCACAAGATTCAGTGAACAATAAATAGATGGGACAACTTCTGCTAAGTAATTATGAGTGATATTCAGCTCAAAAATTCTATTTTTCCCAAAAATAGAACCTACGAGCAGTAATTAGAATGGTAAATTGAAGTGAGACTAATCAAGAATAGGTTGTGCAGGAGAAGTTAGGGGGTTGTAAGGTACTATTTCACACAGGGTCATATCTAGGTCTCCAGGAAACAGTAGCAGTTAAGCCAACTGGCCATACAACAACTAGGAGTGAGTGATTGAATAATGTCTTCAGTTTGATGTTGATTTTTAAGGTAAAGAGTTTATTTTTGTCCCATGTTCACAGACTAGAAGATTTACTATTACTAAGATGGCAATACTCCCCAAATTGATGTACAGATTCAACACAATCTCTACCAAAATCTCAGCTGGATTTTTTACAGAAATTGAAATGTTGATCTTAAAGTGTATATGGAAATGCATGGGATCCAGAAGAATCTATACGACCTTAAAAAAGAACTAAGTTGGAGGACTCACACTTTCTGATTTCAGACTTAATCATGAAGCAACAGTAATCAAAGCAGTGTAGCACAAGAAGAAGGGCAGACGCAGGTGCTCTCAGCACAGGAAGTGGGAGGACTATTGGACAGGAAGTTAGAAGCCTGAGCACAACACTGCAGGCTCCTTACTGGAGAGGATCAGGGACTCAGGCAGGAATCTTGAGGCAGCTTACAGTCAATACATATATATATATATATATATATATATATATATATATAAAATATATAAAACAAGGGCTGGGCAATTAGCAAAAGAACCTAAGACGGGAGCTGACTAATTTCAGGACTTCTTAAAAAAATAAATAATAAAGGAAAAATTTTATTCAGTTCAAAGGTAATGTATTTTAAAATAATAAATAGAACACCACAAATACCAGTATTGCATCTTCTTTTCCCCTCTCCTCGTATATAAGTTGGTTGGCCTAGCACGTACCCATGCACCTTGCTTTTCCCCTCTAACAGGGCAGCACGGGGACCTTCCACATGCAGCAGAAGAGCTTCCGGATGCCTCTCTCCTCCCTCCCCTCTATTCCCTCTCCCCCCTTCCCTCTCCTCCTTCTCCCTGTCCTCCACTTTCTTTGTCTCCTTTTTTTAATAGACAAGCAGTATTTCACAGTATGGATACAGTGTATTTCATTTAACTGATCCTCTACTGATGGGCATTTAGGTTGTTTCCAATTATTTGCTACTATAAACAAGGTTGCAATGAATAATCATGTAAAACATTTTCCATTTCTCAGGGTGCCAAGAGAATCTCATGATGCCAAGTGGAATTGCTTCAAATGTCAATGGGCATATGCTTTTGTAATTTTGATAAATTCTGCCAAATTGGCCTCCAGAGGAGTTGTAGCAATTTACACTTCCACCAACAACGTTTGAGAGTCTGCTTCTGTACATTCTTGCCAAGAAAGTGTGTTACCAAACTTTCGAATTTTTGCCAATGTGGTAGGTGAAAAATGGTAGCTTGCTGGAGTTTCAATTTTTAATTTTTAAAAGCTTTAATTTGCATTTCTCTTGTAATGAGTGAGGTTAAGTATTTTTTCACATAGTGAATTGCCATATGTATATTCTTTTCTATTTACTGTCGTTCCAATTTTTTATCTGTTTTCTACAAGGTTTTTAGGCATTCTCTTAAACATTAAGGAAACCAACTCTGTCTATGACAGAAATTGCAAATATATTTTCCTTATTTTAATTTTTTTCTGTTTACTTTGCTTATGGTATCTTCTGAAAAGCAGACATTTTTTATTTTGTTCATCTTTTCTTCTATGGCTTCCTTATTTGGAGGTTATAAAAGAATTGTCCAAAATTTGGTCTACTATTTGTTGCATTATGTTACATTAAATATTAGATCCATTTCAAAATTATCTTCGAGTGTGGTGTGAACTGGAGATCCAGACTGCTAGTCAGATCTCTCAATATCACTTATTAATAGTCCATCTTTGCCCCACTGACTTGAAATGCCATATTCATCAATCTTTTATTCATTAGAGGCTAATCCTAGACTTTCTATTACAGTCTGCTAGCCTGTCTACACACGGCCAGTCCATTACAATGACCTGGGTGGTAGGAAGCTCACATCCGGCAGGGCTCATCCCTCCACAATACTCCTTTTCCTCCTGGATCACAACTTACCATCCACGCCACCACAAAGTCAGTCGCAAGACTGTGGTCAAGAGCTGGTACAGCAAACGACCCTGGCCAATAAGAAAATTCGTATCGCTAAGACACAGTCAGGTAATTTCCGCATGTTTGTTAGTATGCACTGATAATATTATCTCACAGATAAAGAAACCAAAATGCAGAGAGAGTGGGGCACAGATGTCATATGTTAAAGTGCCTACAAGAATGTCTCGCACATAGAGATCCTAAATGAACATAAGTTTTCTATTTCCCCAAGGGAAGCTATGTATCTACCTCACTGTTCCCAATTCTTTTGTGTGAAAGTAATGATTGTCTTGATCTATTGGTAATAATTTAGCATGTTATATATGTAAACTGACATACAAAAATTCTGAAAGTTCTACTTATATACCTTAGTTTGGTTTAACACTTTGCTTCCCCAAATTTCTGACCACGGAGCCCTTTTTTTGTTGGCTTATGGGAATAATATATGTATCTCATAAGGCTGTAATGAGGATTAAGGTAAATGATATTAAACATATTCAGAAAATATGGTGGCACTCAATTCATTTTTTTATTACTACTACTAGTCTTCCTATTAAATGCAAGACAATTCAACTATGTGGATCATTATTGGCAATTTTCTTACCATAAATGAAAAGCAATTTTAATTCATTTGAATAAAAACAGATTCCCCAAACAGTTATATAGGGTATATATGAGTATACATTTAGAAAGCCAATTTCTTTTTCTACCTGTTCAGAATATATTCTTTGAACTCATATCCTTGAAAATAATTACTCTGCAGTTAAGTTTATGTATTAGAACCAGTGTATCAGTACTATGCAGTATATAGTCCATATTTATCTAAAAAGTTCAGTGGAAAGGGGTTTCTACCGTATCTTTATAACAGTAATCCAAGATGAATAAGGAATAACCCAAAGACAGTCTTTATGTAAATTAAACTTAAGAAGTTATCATATTTTTTTCAACCAGCAGTATTTAATTATAAATTTACTGGGCAAAAATCAGACTAAGACTGGAAAGTCTCTGTGGGAGAGAGCAGCAAACGTAAAGCTGCCGAGTCACTGCCGGCTGGAAGAAAGCACTCCACTCTAAAGGCTCAGCACGCGTTCCACAATTTATGTAACGCAGCCCAAGACATACAGTCCTTTACCACTGATGTTCTCACCAAAGCCCCACAAAGAAAGAGCTCAATAATTTTAGATTTCTGAGCATTTGTGCTGTTTAAATTTAAAATGGGCTAGAAGCTAAAAGAATAAAGAACTTCATATTCCTCTGCCTAAAATGGAACATTTTATCAACGATGTTTAGCAAATAGATGAATGTACTTTAGAGCGCTGAGCCAAATACATCACCAGAAGAGAGAGCACAAAGATCCATGTACCCAAGGAATAAAATGTCATTTCAGATCAATGAGGAAATGATGGGTTATATAATAAATGGTGTTGACTCAACTGCTTACAACATGGGGAAAAATAACTTCAGATGCCTATGGTCCTACACCATGCAAAAACAAATGCCATTTGGATTTTAAGATCAACATAAGGACACTCACTAAATTACAAAAGCGCTAGAAGAAAATATTTTTATAATCTTGGTTGGAAAGAGCTTTCCAAAATAAAATTCAAAACTCAAATGCTACAAAAAGATACTTCATAAAGTTAAAATGGCTATACAGCATAACACATCATAAATGAAGTTAAAAGACAGGGCAAAGAAATAGAGAAAATATAGATAACATATATGAAAGCAAATGATTACTAAACATATTACAAAATGAGTACTTATAATTAATATGTAAAAAAGAAAAACCTCAAAAATTAGATAAAGAATATAAGCAGGAAATTCATGGGGCCGGCCTGGTGGAACAGCGGTTAAGTTCGCACATTTTGCTTCGGTGGCCTGGGGTCCACTGGTTTGGATCCCAGGTGCGGACCTACACACTGCTTGGCAAGCTATGCTGTGGCAGGCGTCCCACATACAAAGCAGAGGAAGATGGGCACGGATGTTAGCTCAGGGCTAGTGTTCCTCAAAAACAAAATATATATATATAAGTAGGAAATTCTTAATTGGAGATCTACAAATGGTCATGTAAGCTTTAAAAGGTAATCAATGACTCTAGCAATGAAGGAAATACAAATTAGAACCTAAGGTAACAGAGGGTCAAAATTTAAGAAGCCTCATAACATTAATTATTGGTCAGAGAAGTGAATACCACTGGGTAACAGTGTCAGTTAGTAAAGGCTTTTGGAAAACATTTGAAGGTAGCCTTCAAAATTGAAATATGCACATACTCTTGGATTTAGGAGTTCAATTTCTAGAAATTATCTACAAGGAGGATCATTTAACCATTATTTATAACAGCTAAATATTAGGGGAAAATTTGAAACTAGATATCTGTTAATAGAGGAATGGGTCATTAATTTACGGTGATCCACCCTACAGTTTTCAATACTGCTGAGAGGTAAGGGTTAATGTGCAAGTCTCCTTCCCAGAGTAGGAGCTGGTCTCCTACAGAGCTCCATGGAAGCCAACTATATCCTGGTAGAACATTGGGAGGCAAGGCTGATCAGAGAAAAGGAGAGCGTATTCGCCAACCATGAATGCTTAGTGGTGTCAGAACAAGGCAAGAGGCCTAGGCCAGGGCCAGGTCATGGGACTGCTCGACCATAGCTCTGAACACACACCCAAGAAGGGTAGGACTCCCAGAGTCATGAAGTCCCATACCTAAGGCAGGAACATTTCCCAGTCTGATGTCCGACAACACAACGGTTCTGAGTGCTGTTGCAGAGTACAACAGGTAAAGAGACAGGCTGAGGGAAGGAACAATGGCAATGCACCTGTTTCTGTGAATCTTTCCCAGCAAATGCTGTTGAAGAAGGCCTGGCTTGTGTGCTCCTCATCATTCATCCTTACTTGTTAGACAAAAGCCATTAAGTAGAATAAGGTAGACCTTATGTACTACCACAGAAAAACTTCCAAGACACACGATTAAGTTAAAAAAGAATAAAGCAAATCCCAGAAAAATGCACGCATGGATGCTTCCAGCTTTTTAAAACTATATACATGTATTCATATAGATATACAAATGCATTAAATGGGTATTGGAAGCATGGCAAACTATTGATGGCAATTATCTTTATGGAAAGGTTTCCAAGTCAGAGAAAAGTTTTATGTTTGCTTAGTATGTTTTTGGATCATTTGGATTAGTCACAAGAATATATTTAAATTTACCTCATGTAAAGCAAATATGATCAAAACACGCATTTTAAAAACAAGTGGATGTATTGTATAGAATGCATACGTTATAAACAATAAACAGCATAGCTGACAGAAGTTGGGAATGGAGGGGAAAATGCTTCAGTGCAAAGATTCTCACGCTTACATAGAGATGATTCAATTTGATAAATCAAGTAAAAGATTTAAGTACAGTAAGTCAAGTTATAAAGGTAATCACTTAGAAAACCAAAAGGAATTCTGTAATAAAAACAGAGAAAAGAGGAAAGGTAGAGTGGGAGATGATGTTACTGAGCTAATTTCCTAATGAATGCTGTCTACAAACCAAAAAACAGAGGAATAAGCAAAGTAGTTAGGCCATCTCCAGCAGGACGGAAATATGAATGACGACACACGGCTGTCTCGGGGGAGTGGGGTGAGAGGAGCGCTGGGAACGGCGTGTGGTAGCAAGGCTCTGACTTTTAAAATGATAAAGTTAAAACTGTAAAAATAATGTACAATAACGGTAAGTTTTATGGGCATTTAAGTAAAGTAGATGTTTAAAAATAATGGCATATTTCATTACAAAATTATCTAAAACCTCTTGTCTTTTTACTAAGATTAAAAGAGTTTATATATGTCAGAGGTAATCACAAAATACAATCTTCTGAGTATTTTCTACAAAAGCAATATTTAATCGGACAATTTCTGGATCACCTTACTCTAAATTCTATGAATTTTTTTTTCCTTTTTCCTAACTAGTGGCTATTTATTAATAAATAAGATAATTCCTATCAGATCACTTATTCCTTATTTCCTGCTTCACATAGATCCCAATTCTTTAAGTCAATTGTTATGACAATAAAAGCTAATACACATTAATTTTTTCAGTTATAATTACTCAATTATAATTATGTTAACATTTGTTACGTGATGTAAGGTGACCTGCATCAGCTGATGCTAAAACAGAGCAATGTCTTACAAAAAAAAAAAGGAACTTGTAAGTTAGCAGAGAAGTGGATGAAAAATGATGCGTTACTGATTGTGTTCCACTACTCTTGAGTGGCTATGTCTCCAGGTTCCAAGTTACGTTGCTTTCCAAGTCTTCACAGCACATTCAGTGTGCAGGGAGCACGTTAACGTGTGCTCAAGAAGAAGCTGCCGAACAGCGGCCACAGCGCCAGCCCATGCGTGACCCACAGAAGGTCGACACACTTGTACAGCTAGGTGCTCGTCTAGGAGCCGGGGAGCAAGGACAGCCTTTCAGACCCACTGGGAGGTACTTTCAGAAGAGACGTAATTTAAGCCTACTTATTGCCTTGGTTTCTATGTAAAGTCTATGGTTACAAGAAAAGTCCACTTACGCATGTACTGACTTATTATTTTCAAAATGAATCTACTCAACAAATATTTATTTATTGCCTATTATAAAAAAGAAACATATAAATGAATCATTTTGGTTATGCCCTCAAAGAAATAAGATTTGCTAGGAGAGATGAGCTACATACATGAATAATCATAATAAAAGGCTGTGCTTCATAAAATGAAACTTTTGAAACAGAGTTGAAAATTCCACCTGTCTACTTACAGAACTGCTGCGCCCCTGTTCAGTGACGTCTTTAATTGGTAACAGCCTAAAATTATCTTGCTTTCCACACTATTCAAAATGCTTTACTAACTTTGACTGATTTCAAATAATATTAACTGCACACTTACCTATGGAGACACCCCTGCCTTTGAGAAGTTTATCATGTAAGAGTTTTGCACACTGTTACACTGATCCTTCCATTCCCAACTATATGTATAACTTCCCATCTTTTCTTCACCATTCATGTTCCCACATTCACGTCCACTGAAATTACTTCTCGATTCAAATTTCTGCTCATTCTATCTACAATCAATAAGAGGAATAACCTGATTTAAACTAACATTCTCATTCTCTTTCTGCCTTCCACCCTACTGGGGAACAATGGAAATCACAAGGAACAAATGGTAGGAAGCAACACTGAACTTTGTCTCTGCTAGAAACCCAAATCATTTCGTTAGAATTTAACATTTCAGGAACAGTCCCCCTTGTGTACTTTGTGTACAAGGAAAAACGAGACTGTGACTTCAACATGTGGCCAGACTTGGCCTGTCCTCCAAGTTGCATGAAGGGAGGAGAGGTCAAACCCAAGAGAATCTTGATTTCTCCTTGATTCTTCTTCTTTAGCACAAAGAGAAGAAACACACCTCATTAACTGTTTCACTTCTTAATACACTCATATACTATCAGTCTAGAAAAGGAGGAAAAAAGCAACTTGCTTTGAGAAAAGAAGTGTAACCCAGTGGACTTTCATCTAACACTAAGGCAATAAGCTAAATGCTTCTAGAAGTAAAACTAAACTAAGGAGGTTTAAGCAATTATCAGATGCCTTATACTACACGCTTATGAGAAACTAATAACCCCAGTCTCTTAGGTAAAACGTGTAGCAGACATTAACGGTTGCCTACCCTTTAAAAGAACAGAAATATCAGCATCCTGATTAGTCCAGCATGATGCCCTCAGGGCTTTGGGGAAAGGGCCTTGATGGCCAAAGTTACACATATTTCAGTTAAAATTACATATTTCTTTGCAGCAGGAATTCTGTGAGTCTTTAATATGCTGCTCATTATGAGTTTGAAGGGGAAGGACAAACGTACAATATATGTAGTGTTTCTCAAGCTTACGTAGCACAAACACATTTTTTCAAGGCCAAGCTAACAACATTGCTTGAAGTTTGTGACTTGTGAAAATTAGACCGTCGAATTAGCCCTCCATGTTGTTCCTCTTCCCTCCACTATATTCTGCCTGGCTGGCAATAACTGCTGGTCGAAATTCCTCCATTGTTATCTCGCCACTCTTTGTACCAGGTCTTTGAAATAAATATAGCCTCCACCCCACAAAGGGGCCTGAACCATATAAAGCAGTGTGCTTACTAAACTTTGGCTTGAAATAAGTCACCTACCAAAAATACCCCTTTACAAATCAAGTTTTATATATATACATATATACGTATGATAATTTACTGTAGCTTTTCTAGTTGAAAGCTTTTCAAATTTAAGGTGATATAAGTAAAATTTTTCCTAAACTGAAACTATTTCACAATATTTCTGATAGTCTAGGCCAGAACTTGGTATTACTTCAGACAACAATTAAAAGGCTACATTTAGAACACCAACAACTTTCTGCACGCATGCATAGTGGTAGTCGACTGGCTGCTTTTGCAGACCCGATCTCCTAAGTCACCACATGCTCATAGACTCTGAGTCAACTGGGGCAAGGGAGGGGGCTGCTGTAAAACTGTAAATACTTCTTAAGTGGCTGAAAGGAGAGTGCATCCCTCACACCTGGTATATTGGAGGAACTGGCCGGTAATTCACCCAATGCAGGATAAGCGTGAGGAGGTGCAACAAATAATAAGACAGAAACTTTATTTTCGGTTCCTCTCTCAAGGATTAAGCTACACAGCCAAAGGAAACAGCGAACTGGCCCATCTGTGAAAGTCTTTTCAAAGAATTTTTCCCTGGCTCTAACTCTATTCCTTATAAAGCTGAATTAAGTATATATTTGTTTAATAGTAGATTTAAAATGCATACTTTATTAATTCTGTCAAATTGAGTCTTATCAAGGAGCATTTAAACCTTTTATACTAAAGTTATATGATCACTTTTGAAGAAAAAGTTTACAGAAAAGAATCACTGATGACGAGGGGCCATTCAATTTATTTAATAAGCCAGCCCATTTTTACAAAAATGCTCCACGTAATCCATTTAAAAATAATAACTGGTTCATTTCAGTCCCTGCACACAATGCTTCCCTTTGTCCCTTGTAAGTCTCTCAAATGTCTTATTTTAAAGGAATATATAGTACTCCCGGAAGACATTTTCCCATTTCTATTCTCTCCGACTCCTGCGAGCCCTTGTTCTGTGTGATAAGGCAATCTCCTCCGGGATCGGAGCTATGTAGTTTCGCACCACGAGTGCCAAGGACTCGACTTGAATAACTGCCGTGCGCAGGTTGTAATTATGTCAGCTGGAGTGTTGAACAAGGGGACTGATTAATGTGAGCCCCGGCCCAGGCCCAGTCCCTATCAAAACCTTGGCGCGGGCCAGCAGTGGGGACGGGTTAAAGCAGAAAGACAAAACATGCTGTATCGTCCGTGATAGAGGAATTGCTCCAACAGTCTTCAGGCAGATGTTCCAGGACAGTATAATATACAATTACTCTGCCTTATCACTTTCCCAGGGACAATAAAGCTTCCTCCTTCTATAGCTCATGTGAGTGAAGGCAAAATTCGTTTTACTTTTACAACACTGACTCACTTATCATGGTGCCTTGACTGTGCTTTTACAGCTAAAGAAAACATATATTCCACTTTTAAACTAAAAAAAACACTCTTAAAAATAAAACTGAAACCTTGTTTTGAATCTCTTTTATATCAGAGCACACAATGTTTTAAAAGATTGTTTTGTTAAAAATGGATGCAAGGAAGGTAATGTATATGTGTGTGTGCATATGTAGTTAAAAACAAGTACATATAACTCAAGAAGTAAGATTTGGATTGTATAATCATTACATTCACAATATCATTTTTCAAGGCCCATAGAGAAATCATTAATTGGAAGGAACATGTAATTAAAAAAATATATATGCTGATATCACCCATATATTTCTCAGGCACCAGCACACGGCTCCTTGAGTCTGAGACATTCTCAGTGACACACTTACTCATTACTGCCATTCCTATTCGGTGTCTTTGAGTCCCTTCTTCCTCAAGAAAGCTGTGTCAGCCTAAAAAAAGGAGCCTGCCTCCATCGTTTTAATAACACACTGTAGCCAATGCTAAAATGAACCTACTTCAGAAGCACTGTGGTGATTACTTCTATCTCTATTTGTACTTACAGAAATGGTGCCAAAAGTTGGTGACGAGATGTACAGAACTATCTTAATTTGCAAAGGGAAATGCACTTTTCATTTTTAAAGCTGAAAAACAAGCCAAAATCAAAACTTGAGATGCAGCCATAACCATCTTGTGGTAATCATAATTCATAATGAAACAAAGCAGCAAAAATTCCAATGGAATCAAAGGAAATCCATACAAAATGTTAGTGAATGCAAAAAGAGAAAAGCCTACGTCAACCTGTGGGGCAATAGATATGGCTTATTTCCACTTTTTAGTGGTTTAGTACAACTGACACCAACACTCAGCAGTTCTAATACACCCTAAGTCATGAAAACAAATCATGTCCCCTGTCTCACCCCAAGGAGTGATATATTTGCTTTCTTTTTCATATTATACACACACTACCTCCACTACCCACATGATCCTTATTATTGCCTTTCTCTTGGTAGGACCATTCCACCAGTTATACGTTTCTAGAAATATGGCAATTTGAAGAAAGTAGAGGTCAATCTAAAACAGTCAAATAGAAGTTTTAGCACAAATGGATAAAGAAAATATAATTAAGTCCACGATTGGTAAGAGAGTCATACCATATTTATAATTACTTAGAATAACTCAAACAAACAAAGATAGGTGAAACAAATCGAATGCACTATAAATATACGTGGGAGTCAGGTGTCATCACAATAAATGACTGTGAACAATTCCACTGGCTTATGATGTCATCAGAGTGGCCTGTTAGATTTACTGGTCTTGGGAAAACCGGAGACATTAGCAAAAATTGTGTAGAATAAGTCATAGAAAAGATGTCACATTTAAAAAGACTACACTTAAGTGTTTGTTAAATGGTTACACTGAATTGTTAGCTGGTGCCAAGCAAATTTTTGAATTACGTTTAACGGTTAAAGTAATATAGGCTTTTGTGAAAATTCTTCATATAAAGCAAATAAAATCCCAATGTTTTGGTGTATGTGTGGGACGAGGGCAGAATAATACCATTACACAATCTCTATGTTCTTAATTCAAAACTTTAAACACAACAAAGGTAAAATTTGGTGCTATAGTACCCCAAAAATGTGGAAACACTGTCACAGCAGTTGCACAGAGATTCAGAGGTTCTGAAGCCGCAGCTCTCTGTCTCAAGGCAGAGGTCCCACGGTGGGAACAGTGAGACACTGCTCTGATTCACAATGCTTCCATGATGCTTGAGTCACAGAGGATAACTCAGAAGTTGTTACCAGTGCTCCTTATGCTCCACAAAATCCTAATTTTACATGCACCATCCTAGCCATTAGATATACTGCAGTGTTAAACTTCCCTATTTCAGTTGGCTCTTTCACCTTGGCATGTAGGTATGTAAGTAAAATTTGAAAAGCGATGTTAAGCCAACAAAGAAAACAAACAGACGAATACAATGTGCATCCATCTATCTGCCCTTCCAGCTACCATCACCTCCCCAAGTGTTTTCACAGAGCAGCCTTCAAGACAAACTTTCCTTCAAGACCAGTCAACGTGCATTCCTACCATTTCTTCACCTCCGTCCACGTAACCGGTTCCTGTTCCTACCGTTTTACTAGAACTGCTCTTCCCAAGAGAACCAGTGACCTCGTGGTGACTAAGGCAGGTGAACTGCACCGTTCTCATTTTACTGAACGTCTGATCGCTGAGTGCTCCATGCCTGTTGTCTGGGGGTCCCTTCCATTTCTGGGAGCCTACTTCTCAGTATCTCTTGTACTTGCTATTTGTCCCTCTGCTTTTTTTGTTTGCCACATTTTCCAAGAAAAATATCAATCACATCAGTGCCGTCAAGTTCCACACATATTAGTACTGACCTATGCATCTACTGACACCTTTCCATTTGGATATCCCATGGGCACTTCAAAGATAACATATCCCAAACCACACGCATCATCATTTTGCTAAAGAGTATCTTCCTCCTGCACTAGTGAGGACCTCGTGAATGTCACCACCGCTCATCCAGCAGCCCTGGCCAGGGCATCTAAAGGATGGCACGTGTCTTTCTGTCACCCTAAATTCATTTGTTTGGTCACCATATGCATTCACTCTATCTCTTAACAAGTATCTGAATGCACCTCTCTATGACTCAGCTATGGTGTCAGTTTAGGGTTTGGCACTTACTATTTTCTGCCTGTACTTTCACAATTGTCTTTTAAATGATCTCCCATCTCCTGCTGTGTCCCTCTCTGGCTCATCATTTGCAAGGTATCAGTGATCTTTGCAAAGCAAAATGTGACTATGTCAGTTTCCTGCTGAAAATTCTCCACTGGCTATCTACTGCCTTTAGGGTAACATTCAAACTATCCAGCATGGACTAGAAGGCCACACGTCCTTCTTACCGCCCTTCACCACATAATGCCACACACCCTACTATCCAGGCTGGCTGAAGTGAGAAGATAACAAGACAAATTTGAGTGTCAACCACTTTAAACCAAATGATTTAATCCAAGAGATTAATTGATTTATTGAAGCATGAACACTAAAAATTTACCACATTTTCTCTCAATGGGAAAATTATGATTTGTTTTACGACATTTCATATATTTGTTAAAAGTTGTAATTGAAGACAAAGAAATAAAACATTGAGGAAAGAAAGGACCAAGTCAAGATAATCAACATATATTCAAAACTTACAAGCCAGAGATCTCCAAACCGTGTCATAGCTGATATAAAAGATACAAAATGAGGGACTGGATTGTTTAGCAAGATTCAAGCCAAAAAATTAAGAGTAAGGAATTAAAGTTTAAGGGATAAGAGGAAAGGTTAATATTAGGTTAAAATTCCCTGTAGGAAAAAGTATCAGGTTACATATTATGTTGTCGAATACAGGATTCCAGCTTATTTCAATTACAGGTCACTTGTAGCTCTGTGGTAAGGAACAGCATAACATTTCCGAAAAAAAGTAAAAATCCAGGAGTACTTCTTGTTATAGAACTTTTCACAAATAGCACTTCTCATAAATAGGAAAAAGCCAACAAGAGTTTGTGCAACATTCTCTTAACTAATAAAGACGTGAAATTTCTAAGAGACGTAACCTTGTGTTTACAGACATTCTTAAGGTAAAGCTGAAACACATACATGTGCTAGCACATCAAAGGCGGCATCTTACGCCATCAGAGAGAGTTTAATGTAGAGGAGAGATGCTGACACAGATGCTACATCACTTCCTGTGCCTCATACAAACTAGTGTGTCACCATTTTCTACATGTTCCAAGTTCTTCTTTCTTTCCTTTCTTTCTTCCACCGTTTCTTACAGGCCCTAGAAAGGCGGTATTTGAGAACACGTTGAAACAAAGGATCTGAAAACAAAATGAAATAACTAACATCTTAGTACTCTCATTGAACCAATGACAATTAGTCAAACTTTTATACAATTCACAGCTATTTCATTCTGCTTCGTTTTTCTGTCACACCCACGTTTGAGTTTGTGATATCACCCACACACTGGAAGGCTGGCCCTGATGTTCCACTGCCTGCTGTCAGCCCCTCTGGGTGATTACAGAGCTTTCCTAATAAGCTGCACTGTAGGAGCCTCTGATGCGAGGAGATATAGATAGTTACAGAGTAAACTGTTTTGTTGGGTGATAATAGCTCTAGTGTCTGAGGAATAACTTATTATGCAAGAGATTATTGCCCCAAAAAAGATTTTCTATTTTTTTCATCTCTAAGGCCTTTCTTTCTGCCACAATATATACGGATATATCTAACTGCCACCCCAGGGACTGTCCACAGTAATTCCTTGTAGAAAGACCATCCCCAAAGATAGTTTTGGTCCTTTTATAATGACTGGATTTGGGATTCAACCACAGCAGGCTGAATAAACGTGTTTATCTAGATTCTACTTTCAGAGATAGCAGAGGGATGTGCGGTCACTTTGGGTTCAGAACGGCTCTTCTAATTAATCTGTGAGCTCAGTGCCTATTTCAGCTACATCAACAAACAAAACAACTTAACTTGTACTGATCAACAAAACGAATTAGCTTAGTTTTTTTTTCCTTTTAAAGGCATCTGAACCAATTTATAATTTTTAATGCTATGCAATCTATTTGTTTTCACGTCTACAGATTTTTTTTACTTAAAGGAGTTTTGTTACATGAAAATTTACCATCATTAATTAAAGGCCTGACATAAATACTGGAGTTGCACCAGCACATAGCCTGTCAGGCTGAAACAAAAATCTTAACAAGCCTATGTGCTTGGGTGTTACAGAGCAAGGAAGAAAAGTATGACTAAAACATGCTATGTACAAAAAGAACATTAGACATAACGAACATTATAGAACACACAAAACCACAATTACAATTACTGAGATTTAAAAGAACGTCACTAATGAAATGGTCAGAGAAACTTAGGAGATGTTTGTTCAGAAAGAATTCAATTACTTTCCAAAACAGATAGAAACATTAGGAAAAAAAGAAGAGTACATTTACATGCAACACAATTTTCATAATTCATGACAGAAAACCTGAAGATATCATTCTATCATTTTGTTAGGGAACCCCTCAAAAAATCCCCCCTAAACTGACCAGAAACATCCACTCCATGTGAAAGACAGTACAATTCCATACAGTGTTACCTTGACTCATGCTAGGAGAACCTTCTGAAGCAATGTTTATGCTTGTCAATGACTAAACATGGTTTCACAAGCCAGCCACGATACTGACATCCACCTGTAGCTGGCTGAACTGTGTGAGGGTAGCAAGCGGGAAGGGGCAATTCGCCAGGAGCAAGAATCACACACCTAACACAACGGACACACTGGCCTTCTGGAAGATATTCACCACGACTGGAAGAAAGTCTTGGAATCACCATTATCCTAAGAAAAGTCTGGAAAGTAACTGGGATTTTAGGCTTTCAAACTAAACCTTTCAGCCTAGTACATTTGTTTTTTATTCCATTAACTGGATTAGCAGTTATAATTGAGTAAAATGTAGAGATAACAGACTTGAGATAAATGAATAGTATTGACTAGTATTTTAAACGACAAAAATAGTGGGTTTTTTAAATTCATCTTTTTTATTTTGTTTTAGTGAGAACATTTAAGTTCTATTCTCTTAGCTAATTTCCATTATACAATATAGTGTTATCAACTATAGTCACTATGTTTTCCATTAGATCCTCAGACCTTATTCATCTTATAACTGAAAATCTATACCTTTTTTACCAACCTCTCCCTATTTCTCCCAACACCCAGAACCTGGCTACCACTTTTGTGCTATTTCTATGAGTTTGATTTTTCTTTTTTTTCCCCCCAGTTTCCACATATAAGTGATATCATATAGTATTTGTCTTTCTTTATCTGACTTATATCACTGACAGAAATAGTTTTGATTTAAAGTCTGTTCTGATATAACTGGGCTGTGGCATCAATCAAATTGCTTTAAATATAAATTATATCTAATATTAATACTGCATATTTTCATTTGATTATTTTTATGTAATATCATTACTCTTCGAGAACTTCAAAATCACCCAAAAGAAATAAATGCTACTTCTGATTCTTCAGAAAAAAGAAACATATGCTGTTCATTTTGGTATGTATAATTTCACTTCTCTTTCTTGGTGTATATGATGTTCCGCTACACAGACAAACACCTATTTTTTCTCCTTGTCATTATTCAGGGCAAGTCCAAGTTTGTTCTAGCCGTTGCTTCTCCTCTACAACCTGTGAGCCTGCACAGGAAGCCAAAGGAAAATTGAAACTCTCTGAAGAGATCATCCAAAAGGAGAAAATTATCCCCTGTGGAGTTAGTCTCCCTAACTCAGGATGCTGCTGAAACAAACGGAAGACAAGAACAGTGAACCCCGTTGTACACTGAATTCTTAAAGCCACAGTACCTGAGAAGGTTTGCCTTATTAATTATGCACAATAAACACAAAATGTTTATTTATTAAAATTATATACAAATGCATAATATTATCGAAGATCTGAAAAAATTTTCATAACTGAGACACTTTACAGAAATATGTTTGAGATATTAATACAAACTTTAAGGGGAAATAAAGAATTATCCTAAGTACAATTTTTTGTCATTATATCTTAAAACTACCCTAAAAATGCTTCCAGCATCATGCAAAGTTAAGACAGAATTCAATTAAATTAAAAGTATTTTTCGACAAAGATGTTCTAGGATATACAAACACACACACACGTATTTCAAACGGTTGTGACGAAGAGCAAATTTTACCTCCTCCAGTCACATGCGTGAAAACTTACTGAACTTGATTATAAGAAATACTAAACAAAATGTTTGGATGAGTAATAAAAGAGATGTTAGGGAGTATCACAAAAAGCACATTTCTGGCCGAGATACCACTACCTGGGGCAAATGTTACGTCAGATATTCTTAGCCTCCCCCTTAGCCAAAAAGTAAACAAAAATCTTCTCGAGATCAAAACCTAATTATTAATGACTTACTGGCCAAGAGCTAAGAAAAGCATCAAGTAGGGGAAAAAAGTGTATTTCTATAAGTTTAGCAAAAACAATGGAGTGAATCTTTAATATGATGCAGAAATTGTAGATTTTATTCCTCAGCTCTATAACATATAATATTTCAATCTGGGTTATAATTTCAAGTAATCAAAAAAAGAATAAAAACAGTGAATAAAATGAAAAGTAGAACAGAAAAATGTTTTTTAAAAAGAGCGCATGTAAGATTGGAAATACTAAGGCAGCTATACAGTTGAAGAAAAATCTGGCCAAAAACATTCTTAGGGAACACTGAAGTCATTCCAAAATCAATAACAAGAATGCAATAAATAAACGATCAAACTCCTAGAGTTTGGTTTGAAATTTTAGTTTCCTTTATTTTAGTAAATCACATTTAAAGTGTAATACAGGGTTATCCTTAATATTTTTAACATTGCAGGTAGTGTTTTGTGTCACTTTTCATTACTTATCAGTGGTTTACTGTTTAATATGCATTTATTGTATTTCCTCATAAATCCTAAATAAAAGTAGAAGCCAATGAAAAGAGAAATTTCACGTAAAAAGAGAGCCCACCTACAGCCATCTACTCTTATGTGAAAGCCAGTATCATCAGTGAAATAGAATGCAGTTTGATAATCATAAATTCTATTGGCAAATAAAGATTTACATTATTAGAAAGGCTACTTAGTATGATTTATTAAAGGTTTTCCTATTTCTCTCATTAATATAGACATGACAATTAATATATAACAAAGGGAAATTAAAATATAGAAAAAGGTTAGACTGTTTCCATTTTAATGTAGAAACATCTAAAAAATTTGCTGCACAAATAATATGATAGGACAGTGTGCTATAAATCTAAATTTATGCTTTGAAATTAAAATGAATAGCAATTAATGGTGAAAAAGTTTTGGAGTAATAATAAAATATACTGATTTGTAATGGATTCGATTTGGATATTTGAGACAGTAAAAGCTTAGGAAAAGGGTACGTGTTTACATCTAAATAGAGTGAGATGCCACTGCCTAAATTAATGATGCAAATTTGGAAAATAGCCCCAGGTTCAAAAGACCAATTATAAAATTCTTTTGTAAACAAATCCATATTCACATTTTTCATGAATAATTATAACTACTAGTATTTCTCCACTAATGTTCAATTTATGAATTGAAAAATATATTTCCAAATGAAATTTAAATAATACTTCAGTGTCTAATGATGGTAACTTACCTGCAAATAGTCTTAATAATGACAAAGATAAGAATACTCTACAGGAATAATTTTTATCTATATTGAGCAAATAAAAATCTAAATGGGAAAAAAGTTAAGTATTGTAAGCAATAAAATATTATGAGAAGATACCGGTAAGACCAATACAACCATATCTTCTTAGGAAATATGTGATCATCTTACAGAGGTTTTTATTCCTTGGAAGTCATATATACTCAAATTTATTCATCTTGTGAAAGAAGATATTCTCTTTGTTGTTTGGAGGTAGATAAGGTAAGCACTCAGTTCTTCCCGCACTATGCAACCAAAACGATCATTTTGAACTTAACTATCTGCTCAACAAGAAAACAAAGGTAAATGCTGTAAATTCTACATTTCATTCGCAGTCCCTACCTTGAAGTTTTTTGTACTCCTGGTCAAGGTTAACTCGTCTTTTGCTCACTAGTGAAAACAGACCTAACCATACACACACAGAATGATAAAAGTGTCTTATGAACAGAAAATGCTCCAACTATTTACTTTTACTAATAATCAAACAATTAAAAAATTTTAAATAAAGATAAAATCACCCTTTTATCAAGGGCTTTAAGCATTTCAAAAGGAAATGTGATAGATCACTGGATTTAAATGTCCTGAGTATTAATTCACAGGACAGTGACAATATTCCTAGAAAACACAGTCTCCTTTTCACCACAATGCCTGACAGAAGTATAACATAGATGGGATCCAGCTGGCTCAAAGGCACTTCTAAACAGAAGTGATGCTATTGCAGAGAGAGAACTTGAATAGGGGACAAGTAACATGACCTCGACTATAGCAAAAGTATAATACAATTTCAAACCAAGGAAATCTGAAATACTTTGACATATTTTTATGTATACAAAGGCTTAAGACAGTGCTGTACAAAGACAAAATACTGTACTGATCAGTGAAACAAAACTCAAATCTCAACCTTTGTAGTCATACTATTAAAAGCCATAAATCATACTTCTAGGATTTTCTTTAAAAAAAAATCTTGGATATATACAAAGATTTAGGTATAAGCGTTTTCAGAGTAAAAACCTAAAAATAGCCTAAATGTTTAAACATTTAATAAAATGATTATTGTATTTCTATCTAACCAGAGGCCACGCAAGTATTAAAATTATGTTACAGAAGAGAGGTTTTCAAACCAGGAAATTTGAAACTCTAAGGTATTTCAGCAATTATCCAACAATCGACTTTGCATTTAATATATTTTTAACGACTTAAAAAACTGAAAAAAAATCCATCGTGGCATGTACTATAAATAAATTTAACATACTGAAGACCTTCAGGGCATTGAAGCTCTTGCATTACCTCACTGAACACCATCTTGAGAGCGCCAGGAGAAGTAAACCCTATAACCATCTCAAGTACTAACCTGAGATGAGCGTGAAAACAAGGCGGAGTGTATCAGCCAGGCTCTGGCCAGGTGATTTCAATGTGCTCCTCATCTCATATAAACCGCCATCCTACAAGGTTGGTACCAGTCACCCTTACTGACAAATGAGGAAGTGGCAGCTCCCAGAAGTTACACGATTTCAGTGAGGCCTGGGCGGCTCCTTCACAGGGAGCTGGGCTCTTGACTACATCCTGCTGCCCCCACTCCCACCAGAACCAAGACAGGAACTGGACAGGAAGGCTAATCCAACAACAACTGCTGCCAGTAACTCCGCCATGGGAAAATTTTTTGCTTATTAAAGTCTTATATGATATTCTTTAATGTTATAAGTAAATATTATAGATTTTAACTATGAAATCTGCTTATTAGTGGTAGATACACTTTTATTTATTTTATATATTGGGTTTGTGTATGATCTTCTTTGAAATAATAGTTCTGCTACTTAAAAATAACAATTTGAAAACCACAATTACATAAGATTAATGAAACAGAAAAGTAGTTACAATTTATGTGTAAAAAATAAAACTTAGAAGGAAAGAAACAAAAAGAGCCCCCAAAACAACAACTCAAACCTCATGCATAGAGTATAGACTGAAAGGATACAATCCCATCAGCTAAGAGCAATAATTAGGAAAATTTTTATAATTTTCTAATTGCTTTCCTGTGTTTTAAAGGGAAGGCAGCTACATAGTCTGACCTCTTTAATAAGGAAAAAGAGCACTCGATAATGTTTATTTTTTAAAGAACTCATATTAGCATCTTAAAATTTCTATACCTACCTCTAATCGGATCACCATTTTACCAAATTTCCAAGAAACGCCAACCTATTGTTAAGCAAAGATAGAACTCACAAAACGTTGAATGAATGAATAATTAATAAATGAAATATATCTGCAATATCTCTGTACTATTAGATGACCTTTAACATAAAACTTAATGCAATAATGAGGATAATAATAGAGATTATGGCAATATATTTACTGAATGCACAGGCTACATCCACAGGAATATGAAAATCTATTTTTTCAAAGAAGGCTTCAGGTTGAAGGTATATATTCCAATATTTAACAAAGGCAGGCTGTGTTGAAAGAACCACCCTCAATGTTTCCAGGTCATCATGAGTAACGGGGGCTGTGAGATCTTCAGCTCCAAGATGAAGAAGGCTCACACTCTGACTCAGGCCCCACAGTTCAGCTGATTAAGCTCCTAAAACAGATGTCATTAGGCTGCCTACAAACTCTGTGGTGTCTCCCAGACCACCTCATGAGCTCCGAACTCACTCTCACGGGCTCCAGGTGCAGCTTGATCTAGCTGCAACCTCCATTCCCCACCTTATTTTCCACTCTGCCCTCTCTACACATACCATGTCATGTAGTAAGACAAGATTATTTACTGTTGCCTGAATATGTTTCATACCTACTTTTCTGCACCTATGCTTTGCTGCCTTTGTGAAGTAACGCTGCAGTCTGGCAGACATCATGCAGCCACTGTGGACCTCAGCAAGTGGACTGAACACACAGGATCTCTAACATGCCTTCAGCACAAAATGCTACATTGTACCGTGACCTCCTGCATCCTCGTACAACATACATGTGTCCTTGAAATTTACCCATCTTCTAATGCTCTCTCCTCGAGGAGGACTTCATTGTGGCGGAACTTATACCTTCTCTATGCACTCCCCTGGCCTCTTTATTTACCCACTGAAATGCACGTTAACATTATTTGTGAATATCACAAGGCAGTGATTATGCCACAACACCCTTAAAGGCAGGAAACATTTCTTACATTGTCTTCATTGCCTAAAGTGCTTCACTCGTAGTAGATGAGATGCCATATACACCGAATAACTGATCAAATGCAACTGTTCCTTACTTTGGCAACCAAGTAAAATCACTTGAAATTCAGGTGTACCAAAGGATTATAAAACCTAAATGTTAAGATTATAAAAAATGGAAAAGAACTTTACAACTTCAAAAACAGTCGCTAAAATTAGGTGGTAAAAGAACGTCCCAACCTAATAAATGAATCGTGCTTTAAATTGTGCTAATTCAGGTTGATCAGGAAACCTATTCTTTTATGGTGAATTTAACAGGATTTTAATCCGTCCTGGTGACCCACTTGATTCTCGGTGCTCAGTACTGAGCCATTACCTGTAGTCGCACCAGGGGCATCTGTAGGGCTTCTCGCCGGTGTGCACCCGTTTGTGCCGAGTCAGATGAGACTGGGTTGTGGAGGCAAAGTTACACTCATCACACTTGAAAGGTTTTTCTCCTGTAATATATCGAGAAGTGTTGTACATGAACAATTATAAAAATTGGAGATGAAGGGCTAAACCTGTTATTGACAATTTAAAAGAACCCTATTTCCATGAAATTTTAAGGATATAGTTCAATGAACCACACATATTTAGGACATTTGAATATTTACTCTCCAGTGAGAAAGTTAGAAGACACCATTGATTTTTATTTCTATATTGGGAAAGATGCAAGGTATCCATTATGTCATTCACAAGTAACTCACACAAACAGGATCTAAACTAAGGCTGTGATTCAGCACTGAATTTGGAGCATTCAACAAACTGTGCTACATTAGAGCCATTATAAAAACCTCAGTGAGGTTACCACCACGGAAAAGCAAGTAACAGAGATATACCTTAAATATATAGTGTAAAACTTAGTAAATCTTAAATATGAAGAAAATAAAATAAAGCTATAAATTGATACCAATTAAAACCTGGTAGAAAGGAAATTACAGTTCACTAAGTTGAATAAAAGGTACAGAGGCCTCAAAGAAACATTTAAACTAATATTTAATAGCACTCTAAATTTTATCTCCCCTGTGTAGACATAATATCTCTCTACATAGATATATTACCCATGAGCTGGCTCAAGGGCCTGCGCAGGACTCGCAGCTGGTCCTCTGACTGACACCTGTCTCTCCTTTAACTACGC